>NW_026110420.1:0-60000 GCF_024679095.1 Eriocheir sinensis
TTCTCCTGTTGCCATCTTGGGAATTTCGGCAGAGTCCCCAGGTACGTCTTAGTTAGGCTTGTGCTTCCCTCACATCTTCAAGTTAATCACTTGAGTGTCGCTGCCAGTGAGTGCGCCATTACATTTATGGGGATGATTCAAGCTAGCTAAACGACTTACAGGCCGGGGTAGTTATATGTGTACATTTGTCCTGTCGGTGTGTTTGTGGTTCAAATACACTAGTTGTCGTGTTGTGTGTTGTTTGCATTTCACTCCTTGGGGGATGATACCCTCTTCCAGGACTAACAGGGGGCAGCGGAGCTTGAACATAAGCTCTCTCCCCTTCCTATCTGTCGCCCTTACAATATATGAACTAATCTCCAGGGGTGTTGTCTTTTCAAGGGGTCTTCTCACTATTAAGAAGAAAGACTGGTAAATGAACAAAAAAACTACGATGTGGCTTCAGCGACGTGTGCAACGAAAGATAGACGGAATCACCACACCTATAACAACCTTATTTATTTACAACCGATTAGTATATAGACTGTAAAATTAGCGTGGATAAATCTTAATATGAAGCTAGCCTAGCAAGATAATTTCTCTGTCCAACTGTGCTTCGTTCAAATCCACTGAGCCTGCCAGAGAGCTTGAAAACGGTATTGCAAAAATATGTGTCTGGTATGGATAACCACGGTGACCTTCGCCTAGCTCTGTGATGTTACCACCCTGTGGACGCCTCATCCTGCTCATCAAAGGAATATGAAGCGCTACCTGTTTGAAGGAATTCCTAAATATACGCAACCAGAAGGGCGTCCTTTGCTGAGCGAAACAACTTATCCTCTAACAAGATAGCCAGCCAAGAATGACATACGCCACTTCCACCTTTAACCCGTGAGGTGTTGTAGAACCCCCAAATTTGTCTGTCACGAGGCTGTGCCACTGCTACCCACTAAATCGGTCAAGGTGTTTTGTGAAGGTACTACAGAAGTTATTATTAAGGGAGACACCACAGCAGCTTAACCTGACTGCCGAGGGCAGGTGAGGGCAAGATCAGTCGAAACCTCCCTCATTCTCCTCTTCTCCCTACTTTTCCGCCTCCCACTCTTTCTTTTCTAATTCCCCTAATTCTTTTCCGACTCCACCTCCTCTCTCTCTCTCTCTCTCTCTCTCTCTCTCTCTCTCTCTCTCTCTCTCTCTCTCTCTCTCTCTCTCTCTCACACTCTCTCCCTTTTTGTCAAAAGCTGTTACAACCCACTGACAAAACGCAAACAGTAACTTGTGAACATTTGTGCGTGCAGTAAACACTGCAAAGTCAATTTAAATATATCTGTCCTTACAGGCCTCCAGGGCAATCACTCGATACCGATCTTGAAATGTACACAGCGTCTTAGGCAGTCACTTAATAACGGCGACTCACTGATACTAGGAGACTTCAACCTCCCCCATATCGACTGGGCGACACTTTCAGGTTACCAGAAGGTGGGTGGAGTCCCATAGAATGATCAATTTTTAGAGGAAAATTATCTAAGCCAAATGGTTCTGAACCAACTCGACAAAATAACATACTTGACGTATAGCGACCCAGAATAACCTGGTCGGTAATGTCCGGTAAGGAGAACACCTCCGGTTCTGCGATCATAAACTAATTGCGCGTTGACATTAGAGGCTCAAACATCGGTGACTGTGAAAATAAAGTAAAAAGGTGCCCAATTTCAAAGGGCCAACTTCGTAGAAATCCGACGAAAACTAATAGATATGCAACTATCAGATGATGTATGAGGACGCCTGGCTAAGCTTTAAAATACTTACTCCTCAGCAGGACACATTTGTCCCCCTTGTGCAGCTTGAATTAACACTAATAAAAAGCCCACCTTGGTTTAATAGAAATTAAACACTCAATCGAGGAGAAAATTGTTTTACAGGTTAAAGAAAAGAACAAAGCACGCCCGAAAACATTGGAGCTCTACAATGATGCCAGGCGACGAGTAAACAGATTAATTAAATCGGCAGAAAAGCCTGGTCGAGTACTGATCTGGGGACCTGCCAGGCGATACCTACCACGGTGGGGCGGAGGTGGAGTCAGTCTCTCTCTCTCTCTCCTCTCTCTCTCTCTCTCTCTCTCTCTCTCTCTCTCTCTCTCTCTCTCTCTCTGGTGCTGCGTAAGAAGCACTCATCCCGGGACATGGTTTATGGCTACCTACAGGGCTGGCATCCTCCAGCCTCCTCTAGGTTTTACTGACCTTTATTGAGTCCCTTTTTTATTGTTTTTAATTTCATTACTTTTTCCATAGTTTTTTGGTATATTTTCTTTACAGCTAAGGAGACAGTTCAAGGGCGTAAAGAAAAAAAGAAAAAGAAAAAATCCCGCCTCACTGCTCCCGAACAGAGGAGTCAAAAGGTGTCCAAAACAGTGGGTCAATTTCAGGAGGAGAGGTGTCCCTGATACCCTCTTTGAAAGAGTTCAAAATGTACAGGCAGGAAAATGCATATGAAAGAAGATTGTTCCAGGGTTTACACCAGCGTGAGGGATGAAGGGTGAAGATGCTAGTTGACTGTTGAATAAAGAGTTTGGACAGTATGGGATGAGCATGAGTAGAAAGTCGTGTGCAGCAGGGCTGCAGGAGGAGGAGGCATGCAGTTAACCAAGTTCAGAAGAGCAGTCCTAAGCATGAAAATATCGATGAAGATAGAAGAGGCAACATGGCGGCAGAATTTGAGGAGGTAAGACTATCAGTATGAGAGGAGAGCTGATGAGATGAGGCAGCTGACTCCTCTGTCAAAAGGAAAGCTGTGTAGAGTGGACCCCCACACATAGGAATTGCATACTCCATACGAAGACTGAGACCAAAGGCCCTGTAAATAGATAACAACTGTGCGGGGAAAAGAACTGGCGGAGACAGTACAGAACCTTAGCCTCGAGGCTGATTTAAGTAAGAGATGAGAATGCAAGAAGTTTCCAGTTGAGATTTTGGAGTTAAGGATAGACCGAGGATGTTTAGTGTTGAAGGGTGATATTGGAGTGTTGTCAAAGAATAGTGGATGATAGTTGTTTGGAAGATTGTGTCAGTGAATGGGTGGAGAAACTGTGTTTTTGAGCGTTTGAAGGATACCAGGTTCCTCTTGCCCCAATCAGAGCCAATAATAAGGTCTGAGGCTAAGCGTTCTGTTACTTACCAGCCTTGAATCGTTAAGTTCCTGTATGGTAGGTCTTCTATTAAAAGTTGATAATGCAGAGTGGAACATCGGCGTAAGAATGGATGGGACAGTTCGTTTTGGATAGAGATCATCCAATGAACAACAGAAGAAAGTGGAGATAGGATAGACCCTGTGAAACACCACTGTTAATAGGTTTAGGGAAGAACAGTGACCGTCTACCACAGCAGAAATAGAACGGTCAGAAAAGGAAACTGGTGATAAAAGGGTACAGAGAGAAGGATAGAAACCGTAGGAGGGTAGTTTGGAAGCAAGATTTGTGCCAGACTATCAAAGCTTTGATATGTCCAGCGCAATAACAAAAGTTTCACAGAAACAGCTAGAAAGGATGACCAAGGAGTCAGTTAGGAGAAGGCCAGTATGGGTTCCACACCACTGGAACCTACTGGCGATTAAACAGAAAAGGTCAAGTGGAAAGGTGCTTTTGAATCTTCCAGTTGAAGTTGATTCAAAAGCTTAGATAAACAAAGAAAGTAAAGCTATAGGACAGAGTAGTTGAGGGATTGGAACAGTCACCCTTCTTAAGCTGGAGCTGTATGAAGGCCACTTCCAGCAGGAAGAAGGTAGATGTTGAAACGGAAGGCAGAGGCGAAAAGTTTGACCAAACAGGGTGACAGCACAGGCACAGTTTTGGAACCAATAGGAGGCCTCCATCAGGTCCATAAGCCTGAGAGTTGAGGCCAGAGAGAGGAATATAAAAACATCATTTTAGAAGAAGTCTTTATAACAGGCATAAAAGAGTCAGAGGATGGCATTAGAGAATAGCACTTAGAATCGTCCAGAGGTGGAGTTTGAAAATCATAAAGTTCATCCAGACCAGCATTAGTTTGAAAGGCTCACGGTACCTTTTATTGACTACCTTTCTATCAATGACAGAACAGAACAAAGCGTGAATAAACAAGGCTTTTTTAGCGTAGGGAAGTAGAAGTAAGGTGCTTATTATAGTGCTGGAGGGTAGGGGCACCTACAGAAACGGGGAGCAAACCCTCCTGGTGAGGTATATATGGGAAGTAGGAGGTGCTGAAGCCTCAAAAGACCCTTCCATGTCCTCACTATACGTTTCCCTATTGTCTCATCAACACCAGAGGTAGTTCAGCATATGTATAGACAGATCCTCTGTATCAGCCCCAGTACACAATATACACCACTTTCCCAAATTCAAATTCAAAATAGCCCCGCCTGCTGAGAGGGGCTACAAATTCCCCAGGGACGACTCCCCTTCTGGCTGCTGAAACCCGTGAAGAGATGTGATATTATCTCCTCGAACTTCTTTCTTATAATTTCACTGCAACATTCGCGGTCTTCAATTCAAATTTTTTCATTCTGTAGACACCATCTCTCCTCCTAAGCCTTGTTCTCTTCCTCACCAGGCGGTTTGAGCTACTGGCAACACTCTACTCTGATCCTCCTACTATCTGTCCTAATTTCAATCCAAAGCTGGATGTTGCGCCTCGTGGGCAGTGACATCAGTACTCTCGTGCCACGACCTTGACTCTTCAGAATCTCCCACCATCTAAGCTGAACTTCATTGTCATTCATTCTTACTAAATACATCTGTGCTGTTTACCTCTCACCTAACTCTACCAACATGTAAAATTCTTTAACTACTTGAACTCTAAAGTGGGAGCACATCGACCAACTCTCCCTTCGCTGAAATCTCCATCTTGGGGAGATTTTAATGTTCCTACCAGCTTTGGCTTTCATCCGCCTACTGACCAGCCTTCCTGGTGAACTTGAGCCTACAACGCTCTCCCTCAACGACCTAGAGCAGTTGGTTCCAGCACTGCCCAACACATTCCCAACCCGCCCTTGGAGACAAGTCTAACACTAGACTTCTTCCTTACCTCTAACCCTTCTTAACTTACTGTCAATCTGTTCTCTCCGTTGGGCTCCTTTGATCACAACCTTATTTCTGTATCCTGTCAATCGCTCCTGTGCATCCTCTGGACCTACCAGAAGAGGCAGTGCTTCTGGCATTTACTTCAACTCAGTAGGACGTCTATTTAACCTTTCACTTTGATTTCCCATGAAAATGACCACTGCTTCCAGGATAGAGACCCCTCTGTGTGTGCCCAACGCATTACAGAGGTCATTATCACTAAGGAATGGGCCTTACATTCACATGCTCTCTACTCCTCATGCTAAAAAGCCTTGGTTTAATCATGCTTGCTCTCGTGCTATCAAGATAGAGTCAGCTCTGAAAAGGTACCACAGCCTTCCTTGCTCCTGCTAACCATGATCTTTATAGTTCAGCCTGTCTATTCTTCGACTTATCAAGCATCTCATAAATAAATGTCAAAACTTTGCTTTTCTAATTCTTCATAATGACTTCTGTACCTAGCCAAAAGTGTGTTCCTCCAATTTCACTTTTCATCTTTCCTCCCCTCCTTAACCCTGACTTGGCAGCACCCCGTCTCATCTATCTCTAAAATTTAGACTCTTTACCTCTCAAACTTTCTGTAACAACTAAAATTTTCGGACGATTCTGGGCATATTCCTCCTCTCCATCCCCTCCTGACTCTTTTATTTGCTTTCTTTGATTCTTGTTGTAGTATTTCTATGCCTTTCTGGCCTCAACTCTCGGAGAGGCTTGCTGGACCTGATGGAGTGCCTCTCTTAACCCAAAGCTATTGCCTTAGTGCCTGACACCCTGTTTCGGTCAAACTCTTTCGCCTCTGTGTGCTGCTTCCTGCTGGAGAGTACGCCTTCCTTACAGCCTGTACCTAGAAGATGACCAGTCAATCCCTCAAATTACCGCCCTAGCTTTTACTGTCCTGCCTATCTAAAGCTTTTGAATCACTCCTTAACCGGAAAATTCAACAGCACCTATCCACTTCCTGACCTTCTATCTGATCCGCCAGTATGGGTTCCACAGGGGGCGTTCAACTGGCGATCTTCCCCGCTCTCTTGTAGCTCTTGGAGTATCCCTCTGTAGCCGTTTCGGTGAAACTTTCTTGATTGCGCTAGACGCCATCAAAGCTTTCAGTAAGTCTGACACAAATCTTTGCTTTCTAAACTGCCCTCTTTCAGTTCTATCCCTCTCTCTGTTCCTTTATCCTCAGTTCCTTTTCCGGGCGTTCTATCTGCTGTGGTAGACGGTCACTGTTCTTCTAAACCTATCAACAATGAATTGTTCCACGAAATCTATCCTATCACCTCTCTCAAACTGTCTATCTACTCATACGCTGATGACTACACTCTGCATTGTAGACTTCTTTCTTAGAAGACCCTGTGAACCCAAATTGCAAGACTCCAAACTGGGAAGGGCTACAGAACCTTAACCTCAGGCCAACACTCGCATTTCCGATTAGTCAAGGCCTTGTGTCATTCAATACCTCAAAAACCAGTTTCTCCACCTAATCAACTCGTCTGATCACCCAGCTTACCCTATCCCTATTCAACACCAGCTGTCTGCCTAAACACTAACATTCAATGTCATTCACACTACACTACATATTCACAAACGTATATACACACAAAACACGTTCCTTGTATGTCTTGTTTACGTGTCAATGACCTCTGTACTTTTAATCAATAAAACAACCCTGACGGATATTGCCTTTCTCTGTATCCGTGAACCAATTAGCCTTGAACACTCCCTACCGCCTACAATTGGTGACCCTGCAGTGTGTATGGTTCAGGTGGCTTGTAAACAGTACCGTTTTGGGGCACTCTCTCCAAGTGGTGGACCTGAGTCGGAACACCCGATTCATTCGTCCGCCATCTCCTGGACATCAGCTAACCCGCTCGGAGTTCGTGAGTTTAGCCCAGGTCAGAGAAACATTACGCCCTTGGCGTGTTACCACACCTTCAGGGTTGTCCCCTGCCCTCTGAGCACCCTCTTGTGCTCCCTCTCCAGGCACCTTCTGCGCCTCCTTCAACCCATCAGTGCTTTCTTCAAGCACCTTCAGTGCCTTCTTCCAGGCACGCCTTCAGTGCCCCTTTCAAGCCTTCTGTGCGCTCACCCCCCAACACACCTCCTCCTCCCTGCCCTGCCGGTGGGCTGGCGACTGGAACACACACACCGTGTAGCCTCTACACAAACTTAGTGAACACTCCAGCACAGTGCTGACACATTGCCACTGAGACGCGTGCCACATACATACGCCTGGTACATAAATACTCCACACAGACCAAGTGTACACGCAAACACACGCCACACACCAGGCTCATTGAGACACGCACTGTGACACCTGGGATTACTACGCCAGCTGCCCCTGGATAACCACCGCCTCTGGGATTTACCGCCTCTTGTATTATCTTGCCTGTGAATCCTTGTGTATGGTATGAATTGTCTCCACCAGCAGTTCAATTGTAAGTCCCCACCAACAGTTAATAACACATTTGCGATGCTGGAGTGCTGATTCAAGACTAAGGTACTGCTGGCCTTGCTTAATTTACTCACGCTCTTAGCCTCCTGCCCGCCGACGTCCTCCCTGAAGTCTCCGACGTCATCGCCTCAGCCTCCAACTCCAAGCCATGCCTATGAAGACCTGAGACTGCCCCTACTCCAACGCTTCAGTCTTCTGTCGCCACCCGCCTCCGTGAACTTCTCTCCAAGGAAGGCGGGTAACGAAACCGACAGACCTACTACGCCGCATGAAGCAGCGCTCGGCGACAAGTATCGATCTTTTCGACCTCGACATTCAAACTAGCTGTTTTAAAACGTCACCTTCCCCCTGCTGTCAGCGCAAGCCTCTTCCAGCGTTAAGGACGACCTGAAGCCTGACGCCATCATGTAAGTTAAGCAGAAACAAATTCATGGCAACTCTAGCTTCTTCAGTGTCTTAAGAGTCGCTTCCCCAGGACACCACTCAACGACAACTCATCAAACAAAGTCTCCTGCTCGCGAAAGGTCACCTCTCTTGAGAAGCAGCTGAACCGTCGCCGCTCTCGCTCCCCACTCCTAAACATATTTGCTCCCGTTCAAGGCCCAGGACTCTGTTGGACCACCACGGCTTCGGCGAGAAGGCCACAAGGTGTACCATCCCGTGCACCTAGGGCGTCAAACTCCAGGGCGAACGTGAGTGCAGCATGGTGCTCTCACCAACCCTCAATAACTGCTCCACCTCCCGACTGCCATTCCAACACCAAGTTCTGATTGACACCAGCTGACGTCAGCATTATTCAGCAACCGCCAGTCAGCAGGCTCTCTTCCACTCTGCACCCTGTGCCGCTATCCAGTACCAAAATACCTGTCTTCGCCCGGCCGCACATACCGTGGACCTTTACTACCTACGACGGTGCTTCGAATGGACCTTCTACATCAGGAGGAACGTCTCGCAGGCAATCCTCGGAACCCAGACCTGCTTAAGGCACTTCAACCTCTTAGTCAGCGTCAAAAGGACTTGGGTTGGTTGACCGCTCACTTCATCTTCTCAATGCACAACCAGCACCAGGCGACAGCTCCGCAACTCGCCGTCGTTCCTGAGACCACCAGTTCGCTGCCCTGCTCAAAGTCCGTTCCCACGCTGACACAGCCCTAGTCAGCCAGCGTGCTCTGTCAAACACCACGTCACGCATCACATCGGGAGACGACAGGACCTCCAATACACGCCAAGGCCCGTCGCTTAGCTCACAAGAACGCTACCAAATCAAACTTTCAAGCGCCGAGTTCAGTCTCTGTGCGTCAAGGTATTGTACGGCCCAGCAGCAGCAACTGGTCATCAGCCCTCCCCACGTCGTCCCCAAGAAGAACGGCGACAGCCGTCCCTGTGGAGACTACCGTGCTCCTTAACTCGCGCAATAACTAAGATGGACATTGATACCCGGTGCCAAATTTGTCATCAGGAATTCTAGTAACAACTTGCTGGTTCCACCATCTTCTCACAAAATGTGAACCTCGTCAAGGCCTTTCACCAGATTCCAGTCCATCCTGATGACATACCGAAGACTGCCGTCATCACGCCCTTCGGTCTCTTTGAATACGTCCATCGAGATCCCCGTTTGGACTCGATGAACGCGGCCCCAGACCTAACAACGCTTGCCATCGACCGAAGTTCTCTGCGGCTTTCAATCTTCTCGCCTTCGCCTAGATGACATTCCACCTCATCAACTAGCTTCCTGGATGAAGCCTCTACAAACAACACCTTCACCAAGTCCTCACCTGTTTGGGACTACGGCAGTACTAGATCGCAACGTGGACAAGTCTTGAGCTCTTCGTGTTACTTCTCACCTTCACTTGGCCACACCTTACTCCAGAAGGCATCGCTCCACCCAGCCTCGAGGACTGAAGCCATCCAGCAGTTCCAGAAGGCGTCCACCCAGCGCCATAATCAAGGGAATTCTCTGGGTATGGTTAACTTCTACAACCGCTTCGTCTTACACTCCCTCCCTCATGCATCCAGCCCTCTCTACGCCATGGTGAAGCCCTGCAAACTTCGTAGGCCAGTCTGTCACTCTCGATACTGGACTCCGGACGCTGAACGCCGCCTTTTCTCGCTGCTAAGATCGAAGGCCCCCTCAGCGACACTGTCATGCCTGTCCTTCCCTGCCCATGACGCGGGAGGATCTTCCCCAGCAACAGGACGCCTCCAACACTGGGACTGGTGCTGTCACTACAACAGTTCGTCGACAACGCCTGGAAGCCGATTATGCCTTCTTCTCCCGTAAGCTCATCAAGTCGGAAGCAAAGTACAGCGCTGGTACGACCGGGAACTTACCTCGCCATCTTCAGGCTGCCGTCAAGCATTTCCGCTACTTCATTGAGAGGCCGTCGTTTCCACGTGTTCACTCAACCACAAGCCCCTCACCACTACCTTCCCCTTGAGGAACAAAGACTCCTACCACGCCCACGTCAACTTCGCCACATGGACTACATCTGCAGTTCACCACCGACATCCGGTACATCAAAAGGTGCAGACAACATCGGCCCCAACGCCTCTCGCAACATTACCGCTGTGACGTCCTCTCTCCCTACTCACTTGATTACGCCGCAGCCGCGCCACCGATCAGTCCGGCAACGACAGCTGGAGAAGCTGGACAACCTGCTGGCGCTTCTTAAAATGAAGAAAATCACAATTTCCAGACCAAGGTCGCACAATCTCTACGTTGACGTCTCCACGGCCACCGTCCAATATCCCTACCTGCACAGCGACACTGGGCATACCAAGCCTTCAATCAACTTCACGACCTCTCTCACCTTGGCATCCCGAGCCTCGCAGCGCCTGATGACGTCCCGCTTCATCTGGGGAGGGAATTAACAAAGACGTCAGACTGTGGACTGGAAACCTGCACCGGACTGCCGAAGCCTCCACAGGTGACGCGACTGTACCTCGTCTCCACCCGGCTTTTTACCTTCACGCCCGTCATGGAGAGTTAGTTCGACCAAATCCACATAGACCTTGTCGGCCCCTCTGCACCCTCCGGTGGCCACCGCTACATCCTCACCTGCATTGGATCGTTTCATTGACGCTGTTCGAAGGCCGCCCCATCGCTGACATCACTACGAGACGCCGTCGCCCACGCCTTCATCGCTACTTGCCAGGTCTCCAGGTTCGGCGTCCCTCTCACCTCACCTCTTTGGGTAGACCGCGCGGCGGGCAGTTCGAGGCTAACGTGTGGAACAAAGTTATGACCCTCCTCGGCATCCGCTGCTACAGAACGTCAAGCTACCACCCGCAGGCTAACGGTATAGTCGAGCGCTTCCATCGGCAGCTGAAGTCCTCCCTCATGGCCTCCACCCAACGCGACAACTAGTCCCTGGGTCTTCCCTTGGTCCTCCTCGGCATCAGGTCCTCCCTGAAGGAAGACCTGCACCACTCCTTGGCTGAACTAGTTTACGGCACCAACCTCCGGCTCCCAGGCGAACTGCGAGCGCCCACACCTGACACCGCCCCCTGCGGCGTCCAGGACTTCGCCGCCCGCCTCAAAGGTGCCATGAGGAGCCTTCAGCCAGTGCAGCCTCGCTCTTCCCCGAAGAAGACCTTCGTCAGCCAGGACCTCGACACTTGCACCCACGTCTTCGTGCGCGTGGATGCCGTCCGGCGGCCCCTCCAGCACCCCTACCAAGGACCCTACCGCGTCCTGAGACGGACCAGAAAGACTGTCACGATCGACAAACAGGGTTCTCAGGACGCGGTCTCCACCTCATTAGACAGTCAAGCGCATACTTGGCCCCGGACCAGTCGCCCCAGATCTCGTCGCCAGACAACACCGCCCGTGCCACACCACCGCACCGGAAAGATATCGTTCCTTCTTTGAAGTCACTGGTGGGGAGTATCTGTAGCGGTCACCGCTGAAAGCCGGCCATCCCCTGACTTCCTCCATAAACTCGCTTTGAAAATGGTGTGGCAGCACAAACTAATGTTTGATGTCCTTTTCTCTGTGCCAATCTATGTATTTTCATTCGCTGTGTCGTCTCCTGTCATCGTGTCGCGTCTTCACTTGTTAACTCTTCTTGTTACTCATTTATCTTCTACTGTCTGTCCTCGTCCTGCTACACACTTCTACATATTGTTTACCACAAACACTAACACTCCAATATTACTCTACACTACACTACATCTTCCACACGTATATACACACAAACACGTTCCTCGTGTGTCTTGTTCGTATCAATGTGTATTTTGTCAATAAAGCAACCCTGACGGATACTGCCTTTCTCTATCCGTGAACCAATTAGCGCCAGAACACTCACTACCGCCTACACACTCACAGCTCTTCCTGGACAGAAGTTGAGTCCTAAGCTCTTCGTCTCATCAACTCTCCTCTTCTCCAATGACCTTCTTACTACTTAGAATTCCACGCAGCCATATTTGCTTTTCTTTCTCTCTTTTATCTATATTTTCATGCTGACTACTCTTCTTTGAGACACTAACTAACTGCATGCTCCCCCCTCCTGTGACCCCCGCTGCACACGACTTTCTTCTCATGCTCATCCCTATGGTCCAAACCCCTTATGCAGAGAGAGTTCTTGCTTTTCTCCATTTCTTTCAAATTTCCCTTCGCTGCTGGTAAACTCTGGAACAGTCTTCCTTCGTCCTGTATTTCCTCCCTTGCCTATAACTTTCGGACCTCTTTTCAAGAAAAGTGTATCAAGATAAAAGAAATAACATTACAAGGGATGTCATGGTACGATGATGTTATGTACTAGTGATTTATGTTGGGTGATACTCTTTTACCATATAATTCATACTATAGTCAATCCAGGAGGGAACTGGCGGATTGGGGGTGAAAACACCCCTTGACACACGCTCTCAACACTACTTCCTCTCATATGTCAGCTATTTACTACCTTTAAATGAATTTAATTAAATAATTGGATAATCCAATAAGGTCATATAGCGTTAAGATTGCTTCGTTTTAAAGATAATATACAAATGGTTTGTATAAATACCACGACACTTGACAGTGATTGTATTATCCAACGTTGTGCATTCTACACATCCAGAGCCCAGGTCACTTCTCTCAAAGGTCATGGAAGGGGTCGGCTCGGTGGGCCCATGGGTGAAGCCCCGCTCCCGCCTCTTCCTCTCCTCCCACTCCTCTCCCTGCCTCTCTCCACGTCGTTGGCTGCACAGCCGCGAGAAAGAACTCATTACTAGCGTAAACAAAATTGTACTTTTAGACAGAAACAACAACAAGTTTATCATACCACTCACAAGAGTAACTGCAAGAACAGCAAAAGAGCCACTAATGTTGAGTGAAGAACTATTGAAAGAGTCTGCGCCAAACTGGATCATGAGTGCCATGACAGCCTGTATTCTCGTCCACGAAGAAAGGAGGAGGAAATGACGGGAGGCTAATGGTGGTCCCACCAACACCTTGCCTCTAATCCCACAATGGAGACAAGAGATGTGGCAGCGTGGTACGGGAGAGAGAGACCCCCGCAGAAGACCCCCCCAATCCGCCAGTTCTCGTGGATTCACTATAACAGGTATATCTGTACCCAACAAACTTTTGTAGGATAAAATATATAATAAAGACGAATTAAAGGTATTATTATTTATTCTGTTGAATTCCAGATTTTGTTTTGAAGGATCAAGTAGTGAGAATTTTTTAATTTGAACAGCACTAGTTTTTTAGCTTCTTGGATTCTACAAAAAGGAAATCCCATCTTGACAGGAACTAAGTTAAAAGAAGATTTGATTAACAGCATAATAAAAAGATTTCATCATACAAATCCCCCTCTGCTGGGTGTAAGTGGTTAGCTTCCTGACTACAAAATCCCAACTGGCGGTGACGTGTTTGACGTGTGGGGTGGACACCTGTCGCCGCCAGTAAGTGTGGGCAGGTCGAAGGTTGGTCACGTCCCTGGGGCGAGTTGACTTCCGGCCAGCAACACTCGGTGTGGGAATGGAAGCGTGGGCAGTGTAGAATGAAGTGTTGTATGGTGGTCCTCAACGGTCACTGCACCAGGGCAGTAAGGGTTGGGGACAGGGGCCCAGGCAGTGGGAGTGAACAATAGGTGTTGTTTGACCCAGAGCGGCTGCAAGTGTGGAAAAACTGGTTTGTTTTGGTTTGGTTACAGACAGAGTCTCAAAAAAATGCCAAGCCAGTAATAATACATATGAACAAGTATAGTCTGTGATTTCGTGATTTATTAATTTCTTTAGTGTAGCAGAGTGCCTAAAATTGATAGTACAGAAGTTTTTTGTAGACCAAAAAACGACTGACAGCAATCTCTACTCTGTTTCCACTCTACTACTATCTCTATCCTAGAATTTCAATCCAAAGCTGGATGGTTATACCGTGCGCAACGACATCACCTTGCTCTCGTGCCACGGTACCTTGATTCAGAATTTTCCACCATCTGGCTAAGACTTCCATTGTCATCATTCTATTACTAAATATATCTGTGCTGTTTATCTCACTAACTCTACTAACATGTAAAATTCTTTTATTTGTACTCTAAAGTCAGGAGCACATCTTGACCCACTCTCCTTCGCTGAAATCTCATCTTGGGAGATTTCAATATTTCCCCTCTAGCTTTGGCTTTCATCCTCCTTCACTGACTTCAGCCTGGTGAGCAAAGCCTACAACTTTGGTCTTCTCAACGATCTAGAGCATTTGCTCCAGCACCTACATATTCCCATGACCGTCTTGGAGACAGGCCCAACACTAGACCTCTTCCCTTACCTCTAACCCTTCTACTTACCCTGATGACAACTGTTCTATCCGTTGAGCTGCTCCGATCACAACCTTATTTTTGTATCCTGTCCCTGCTCCCGGCTCCTGTATGCACCTCTGGACCCACCGAAGAGGCGATCAAACTTCACAGCATATTCACTTCAGCCCAGTGGGACGACCTGAGGTGTAGCACTCTCGATTCCGTGGAAAGGTATCCTGCTTCCAGGAGAGAGACCCCTACTGTGTACCCTGTAGCGCATCACAGAGGTGATTAATCTATACTCTGGAATGGAGCATACATTCTTCGTACTTTTCTCTACTCTTCATGCTAAAAAAGCTTTGGTTTAATCACGCTTGTTCTCGATGAGTATCAAAAGATGAGAGGCAACTCACAAAAAAGTGCCAGGAAGCCTTCGCGCTCCCTGCTAACCATGATCTATATATTTCTGCCGGAATCGTGCACCAGATCTATTCTTTGACTTACAAACCCTTTTTTTTTTCATCAATAATGAAAATGTCAAAAACTTTGCTTTTTCTAATTCTTCCCAGGGACGTCCTGGCACCCTGTTGGTATCTCCTATTTTAACACTTCGTCATCTTTCCCTCCTCTCACTTAACCCTGATGGCTTGGCACCGCCGTCTCATTTATCTCTAGGGTGAACTCCTCTCTCAAACTTTCTGTAAAAAGCTCCACTCCTAGACAGGTGATTCTGGGCATATTCCTCCTACTCATCCTCCCTCTGACTCCTTCCGCGCCCGTTAGCCAAGATTAGCTCAACTCTCAGAAGGTTTATGGACCTGATGGGTGCTTCTAATGATCATTAAAACTGTTAGCTTCCATTAACTGACGCCTGTTCAAACTCTTTCGTCTTTGCCTATAACATCTACCTTTTCGTTCCTGCTCAAGTACGCCTTTATACAGCCTGTACTAAGAAGGGTGACCGCTCCAACCCCCCTCAAACTACAGCCCTATATCTTTACTTTCCTGTATATCTAAGGCTTTTGAATCAATCCTTGACGGAAGATTCAAACGCACCATTACTCCTGACCTTCTATCAATCACCAGTAAAGGTTCCAGAAAGGGGCGTTCTACTGGCGATCTTCTTGCCCTCTAAACTGACTCTTGGTCATCCTCTCTTAACCGTTTCGGTGAAACTTTCTCAGTTGCGCTATGAACATATCTAGCTTTTGATAGAGTCTAGCTTTGAGAGTCTTCTTTCTAAACTTCCCTCTTACGGTTTTATGTTCTATTCTCTCTGTTCCTTTATCTCCAGCTTCACTTTCCGCTTAAGTACTATCTCCCGTTGTGGTGAGACGGTCACTGTTCTTCTAAACCTATCAACAGTGGTGTTCACAGGGCTCTGTCCTATCATCACTCTCTTCCTGTTTTCATCAATGGTCTTCTTTCCATAACAAACTGTCCTATCCATTCATTCGCTTCAATTTGACTCCACTCAGCATTGTTCGAAATTTCTTTCAACAGGAATACCCTATTCAGCAGGAATTACAGACTCCAGACTGGAGGCTGCAGAAAATGAGGAATTGTAAATCTATTCATAACAAATTTGCCTTGTATAAAGCTTGTATATAAAAATAGGTATGATAAATTTGAAGTTTATAAAAAATATAGAAACTATCGACAAATCTTATCAAACTCACAAAAACAAACTATTATTTACAAAAGTTTCCAGATTTTGGCTCAGTAATGCACACAACAACCAAATTAAAAACACCCACATGGGGAAATATCAGATGCCTTTTCTTAACTGACTATTTTTCAAACATGTGCCCTGAACTAGCACACACATATTGCCTCCCACACAAATGTCTCATATCATACCTTCGAGGAAGACTACCCCACGCTCCATGGCAGTGCCCATAATAACGGACTATGACACTGCAAAATTTATATCAGCTCTAAAATAAAAAAAAAGACACGTTGACGAAATTCCCGTTGACATCATAAAAGAAAATAAAGATATATTTGCCAAACCTCTCACAATTCTCTTCAACCAATCAGTTAACACAGGAATGTTCCGTGATAAACTCAAATTTCCTAAAATAATACCAATCCATTAAACAGGTAGCAAAACAGATTTGTCAAACTATAGAGCAATCTCTATGCCAATTTTTTTCTAAAATATTAATGAAAATCATTTAATGTTATATCTAAGCAAAATGGAAATCCTAAACGATAGGCAGTTTGGCATTAAACCAGGTTTAAGCACCTTTGATGCAATTAATACCTTCACTTCAGACCTTTATACAGCACTCAACAAAAACGAATCCACTGTCTCCATCTTTATCGACTTCCGTAAGGTCTTTGATACAGTCCAACCAAATATCCTCCTAGATCAAATGTAGGTTACCACTATGGTATTCGTGGATGTATTCATGATTGGTTCACCTCGACCTAACTCAATAATCAACAACAATATACAACATTTAACAATATATGTTCCCTAATTAAGCCAGTGTATCACGAAGTATAGTGGGCCCTATTCTGTTCCTTATATATATATATATATATATATATATATATATATATATATATATATATATATATATATATATATATATATATATATATATATATATATATATATATATATATGTCAATGATATTTGTAACATATCTACACTAAACATCATATTATTTACTGATGAGTCTACATTTTATATGACTGGAGTAAAGCCAACAGAATTAATCTATAAAGCTAATACTGAACTACTAAAATGATCAAAATGGTGCCTAACAAACTAACACAGTTAATACTACTAAAACTTATTTTTTGTTATTCTCTAATTCTATAACCATCTACCAACCACTACCTAATCTATCGATACTAAACGCTGACATTTTGCAGTTGATAAAATAAAATTCCTAATTATAACTATCGATAAAAATTTAAGTTTCAAACAACACTTATCCCAGTCATGTTTAGAGATATCTATAATTATTCCACTCCTTAAAGTAAAACATTTTGCCCCAATTGAAATTCTCATATATTTATAATATGCCCATATTTATCCACATCCTGATTTATTAAACCCAATCTGGTCTCAAACTTATCCCTGTCATCTATATCAACTTAAGGGGGTTGTAAAATCTCAAATCCATATTAAATTCCTTATGTTCTAAGTGTATATCCTCCCTTATTAATGGGCCAGAGTGCTTTCATTTAAAAAGCATTTTTAATCAGGAAGGATAGAAATTAAAGCTACTCTCTTTTGCTTTTATACAATAGTAATTTTTTTTTTTTTTAAGTTCTATGAAATTATACAATTTTTTTTTGACAATTACATATTTCTCAAAAATTAAAATCAACTTCAAACAATAGTTTCGAGAGTAGCCTTTATTCCTTACACATACTTTCATAAGCTGCAGTGGAAGATATGTGTATAACAAGAAGTACAAAGGAGGAGATATTTTTTAAAGTGCAAAATCATGGTTTTGAGATATCAAGCGATGAAGTTTTAATATTTTTTTTAATTTTACCTATACCACCTAGGGACTTGATATCCACAGTATATATACATCAGGATATGAAGAAGAAAAAACAGACATGGTTTCCCTTACTTAATTTCATTGATTGTGTAAACAGGCTGCTTTGTTTACCCAAGGTTACGTCCTTTATACAGGGTCATAAATCCATGTACTCAAATTTTACCATATTTCGCCATATTTCAAAGTAAAAACCAGTGTTCTACTGTGTAAAATCAATAAAATACAATGAAAAAAGACATTTGAGGCGGATACATAGAGATTTTGTTGGATTTATGAAAAAAAAAAGTTATGGATAGATATAAAAATATAATAGTGGGTGCTAAAATCTTCCATTTTTTTTAGCCAGTAATGAGAGAGAACCTAAGAGTTTCATGACAGACCAAGGAAAAAAAATCCTATAATTAAAAAGGGGAGAAAACATGGATTGTAGCCCGTAGCGCCGCACGGAAACTCATTGCAGCACGTTGCATTGCATGTTGCATGCCACTGTATTATTTTTTCATCAGAGTCATTCATATACCAAAAGAAAGATAAAAATTCACAGAATTTATAAACCAAATATAACAAAAAAAAAAAAAAAAAAAAAAAAAATTCAGACCGACCATTTACAGCCCCACCTTAATGTTCTGCACAAAAAAGTTATCAGGATAATTACCAATAGTGTCTTCAATGAACATACTCCTCTATTCAAATCACTAAATATCTTGAACCTGGCAGATTTGTCTAAACTTAACATTGCTTCCTACATGTTCAAAATGATTAACACCAACGTCTGTAATACCCAACCTGCACACAATTACCAGACCAGTAATCAAAATTCACTCAATATACCCACACACAAACTCACATTATTCAAACATTCTCTAATGTACTCAGGGCCCAAGATTTGTAATACATTACCAATGCACATCAAACAATCGACTAGTTTATCATCTTTTAGAAACAAATTTAAGAAACATTTATTGTTTTCTTACTAGTTCATATATTATAATCAGTTGCTTTTGTATAGATTATGTTGTCTTTATTACTATTAATACTATTTCTTATCACATTATTATTATTATTATTATTATTATTATTATTATTATTATTATTATTATTATTATTATTGTCATTATAATTATTATTATTATTATTATTATTATTATTATTATTATTATTATTATTATTATTATTAAAGTGAGTCCCATATATTGCTACCTAACATGTACATGTATAGGCAGGATTTGGTGTATGTGTCTATTCTTTTTCTCTTTATTCTTTTATTTTTTTCTTTCATCCGTGTATGTTTAATGAGTGTTTTGCTTGCTCTTTTTCTTCTTGTTTCCTTTAATGCTTCCTTAACACATTACTAAAAAAAAAGTTTTTAGTTCTCTATTATGCCCATAAAGTTCCTACTTTTTTGGGGCTGTTGTCCATGTAATTTGATTTTTTGTGCTTTATTTTATATGCATATGGCAAACATAATAATGTTTAATGTGTTTAAAGAGAGAGAGAGAGAGAGAGAGAGAGAGACTGTGTGTGTGTGTGTGTGTGTGTGTGTGTGTGTGTGTGTGTGGAGCAGATGATATTTTTAAACCTGCCCAACAAGCTGGAGGGAGTCACCATCGCGGCAAGTTCAGTCAACATTGGCGTCATTGCTATCACTGAGGCTTGGAAGCTGACCCCCGAGTTGAAGCAGTTGAAGGTAAAGCAGTGGACCCCAGCCAACAATGTCACCGTCGACACAACCAAAACCGTGGCGATACGCATCAACATGGAGACACAAAATGACATTCCTCCCACAATTACTATCGGCTCCGGTGTGTTGTCGTGAGCTGTCAGGTTATCTTGGGCTGTCCTGGTCTGACCTGTGCATGCACGAGCTGTCCGGGTTTTGTTTACGAACACGTTTTAATTCTCAGCATTAAGTATTTCAATGATTCATAATAAGCTTACCTATTATTTTAGATCTTGTCTTGTGTCTCCTTAGATTTCAAGGCTGAAGTGGGCCTTATATGACAGCTACTATTAGACATATTAAATAAATCTGACGGAGAATCAGAAGAGAATTCTGAAGATATGGTAAAATATGTAAGCTTAGTATAAACCATTAAAAGACTTAATGCAGTGAATGAAATGGGTTTGTAAATAAAACTCGGACAGGTCTCGCATGCGCGGATCAGTTCGGACAGCTCAAGATAGCCGGGCAGCTCACGACACCACACCGATGTCTGGACCAGAAGTTACACCGGGCCAGAAGTTACAAACGAGGATCTGCGCATGCACGGGCGAAGTAAACAAACGCCAGAACTTTAGGCACGTATGTACTGCGGACCAGAAGTTACACCAGACTGAAAGTTACAGCTGGTATTCTTTTATCGTAATGTGGGGTGTTGAGGGAATGTTGGGTGTATGCGAGAGACTGAAATTTGTGAGGAAGTCTACAAGTAGTGTAGCAATTATGTATAGAAGAAACTATTGTGAAATAAGGGGGTAGAAAGAAGAATAAAGATGGGTGACACCACCAGACTGAAAGTTAAGGCTGGTACTTTATCGTGATGTGGGTGTTGAGGAAAAGCTAGGTGAATGCAAGAGGTAACCAACTGCGTGGAAGTCTAAGAGGTAGTGTAACAATTATATATAGAGGAAACTAGTGCAAAATAAGGGGTAGAATGAAGAATAAAGATGGAGTGACACCAGACCGAAAGTTACCACTGATACTTTTTCGTAATGTTGGGTGTTGAGGGAATGCTATGTGAATGTAAGAGGAAACCAATTGCGAGGAACCTAGAAAGTGTAATAATTATATATAGAAACTAGTTCAAAAATAAGGGGTAGACAAAATAATAAAGACAGGATGACACCAGACTTAAAGTTACTGCTGATGATTTATCGTAATGTGGGGTGTTGAGGAAATGCTAGGTGAATGCAAGAGGTAACCATATGCGAGGAAGTCTAAAGTTAGTGTAACAATTATATAAAAGGAAACTAGGTCAAAATAAGGAGAAGAATGAATAATAAAGATGATTTTAAACAAGACTGAAAGTTACACCTACTATTTCAAATTAATGTGGGGTGTTGAGGAATGCTAAGTGAAGGCAAGTGATACCAATTTGTGAGGAACTCTCGAGGTAATTAACAATTATATATAGAGGAAAGGAGTGCGACATAAGGGGTAGAGAGAAGAATAAAGATGGGGTGACACCTGACTGAAAGTTACCGCTGATAATTTATCGTAATGGGGTGTTGAGGGAATGCTAGGTGAATGCAAGAGGTAATCATTTGAAAGGAGTCTAGAGGTAGTATAACAATTATGTATAGAAGAAAATATTGTGAAATAAGGGGTAGAGAGAAGAATACAGATGGGGTGACACAAGACTGAAAGTTACCGCTGGTATTTCATCATAATGTGGGGTGTTGACTGTTGAGGGAGTACAAAAGATAATATAATTTGTGAGGAAGTCTAGAGGTAGCGTAACAATTATTATTACGTTTAGAGAAACTAGCATTAAATAGGAGCAGAGTGAAGAGTAAATATGGAGTGACACAAAATGAACGTTACAGATGGTATTTCATTGTACTATGGATGCTGAGATATTTCAAGGTGAATGGAAGAAATAACCATTTGTGAAGTCGAGAGGTAGTGTAACAATTAAATATAGAGGAAACTAGTGTGAAACAAAGGAGTAGAGTAGAGAGTAAAGATGGAGTGACACTAGACATAAAAGTTACACTTGGTATTATAATGCAAGAGATAATAATTTGTGGGGAAGTCTAGAGGTAGTGTATCAAGAAAAAAAATATTGTAATGATGTATTCCTGTTCAGCTAACAAGGAATAGGTGCATACATATGTACCAGTGCTTGTTCAAGAGGGAGCCAGTGGCTGATCAGCATGTGGGCCTGGAAGGTGCGAGCACGTGGGGTTGAATCCCACCAAAACCCTTGGTTTCTTTCGTCAGCCCACATACCTTACTCTTGGCTATGAGTGCAGTGATTGCATCGAAGTATACTATGGGCTTCAAAGAGGTGTCATTATACTTACTAAAGGGAGAGGAGAGAAATACCCATGCCAGACATAGGTTGGAGCAGAGCCCCTTTAAGTATAGCCTTGAGGCACACGTGGGCAGGGGAATAATACAAAAATTCCAGAAATACAATAATGCATGTTCCTGAAATTTTCACCAACCCATGTAAGGCGGTGGGCCAGAATAGGCGCTCGTGCACCCCCCCCACAACTTGACTTCACTATGTTTTTCTGAAGCCTTATCATGTCCTGAACACAAAATCGAGACTTAACAGGAAAAAAGTTGGGATCCACTGTGTGTGGTGGGCCGATATGTGAGGGTACCCAAAATCGGGCAAATTGCGTCAGTTCCGCGACTCGATATTTTCTATATTTTCTCTTTGCTATTACTCCACTTGTATTTATTGTATAAACATGGTTATGGTGTCAAATTAAAGAGAATTGAGTACTCCTTACAATGATGTATGATATTTAGAGGTTGTAAACATTTATTGTAACTGCAAGATCATTTGTGTGCGGGTACCCGCCATTTTGAAACAATTTCTCCAGATCTGTGTTAAATTTTCCCACCATATTCTATATGACATTACAATGCTTGAATTGGACAAAGAAACATCATTTGTTTTTAATTTTAAAACTTAAAGAAGAAGAACTGCCCTTTAAAATGCTGTATCACATGTATAACTCGTATACAATACTCATCACAAAAAAAAAAACACTCGTACCCGATTACAAAAACAAGAAGTGAACACTCCGTTTCGACACAATTTTTTGCAATTGACAGTGGTTCTTAATGAAGTTAAGAGTAATGGTATTTTCAACTTTAAACACTTTTCAAGATTTTGTGATATGACACTAGCCATGTATGTCCAATTGCGTTTAGTCTTCGTCATTGTCCGACACATCAAGGTCCGAGTTCACGTCATCGACGTCTTCAACGTTGTCATCATCATCTTCACTATCATCCCCAGTTTGTAGACGAACATCAGCCAGCTGAGCAGGAATATCCTCTCCTTGGAACCAAACTGGTTGCAGATGCCCATGTACCAATCTCCATCCATGTTGTTCTGGATCTGGGATGTCTGGGTTTGGTTGATGTGCCGACCGCCATATTGCGACTTGGTAGTTTACTCAGTTGACATGTTCTCTGGTGTTTTCTTACAAGGAGGGTGATGACATATCTACATTTTCAAAGATTCTACCCTCCTTTAGAGCAGACGTCATTGATTTTGTGTACCGGACAACGTTCACATCCCTAAGGCGTGGTTTTCCGTAGACAGCACAGGTGAACTCTTCCAGTTTTTGATGCAGCTGTTCCGACACAGACCAATCAACCCCAAGTTGGCTCAGCGAGTGTTCATATTCTGGTGATTTCTGGATGATTTTGAGTGGCTTCACTTTTCCATGACCTTTCAGTGCACTTGTGGTGTCACAGCCAGTGAAAGCATGCAATGCGAGCAGTGCTATACAGTGTGTCTGTGTGTACTCCTGCGCCATGTCCGTGATGTTCACTATCTGCCGTTTGTTTCCAGTGCCAGTGTCAGATAGAACCACGATATCCTGGAAACTCCTTGCATAGTGGAGTAGCAGGAAAAGAATATCACTGTCTGGGCTCTTGACTCTGGCATATTTGTGTCCTTGTCTTTCCGCGTACTCGATGTACAGAATGATCCTCGTGTCGGTTTCTTCTTGTTCTGAGTGCAAGTCGACTATTTCTGTTACGGTGACATTCTTTCCGTCTGTGGAGGAGAGAAGGTAAGCTTTACCATGGGCAAGAACGTCAGTTCTTTCCCGCTCATGTCTGCTGCATACTCCTCAGTGCTCCACTGTGCAAGTAGTAGATCTATCAGTTGGTTTTTGTTCTCATCGTTAGCAAGAAATGCTTTCCAGTCGGCTGGTTTCTTGGTTGAAGGACCTCCTATGATCAGCTTTTCAGAGACGCCTCTTCTTCGCCGTTCAGTTGACTTGACGGATACTTCTTTGTATGTGTCTGTGCTGAATACACAGTCTCCATCTTGCAGCATATTGAATATCTTTCTACAGATCTGTCGGAAATTCCCGGGGACTTCAGTGAGGCAATAGAACAGCACATTACCATCCACGATGGTCATCGTCAGTGCTTCTCCATTTTGCGGAGTCCTGAAGGTATGCACAACGACAGGACCCTATGGTATGGCCTCAACAGCAAAGAGATCATGTCCTCGAATTCGCCGCAGCAGTGCTTCATCCGATCTCCTCTCTGCTGTCTCTAGAACTGATTTCCACCCTTCCTTCTCAAAGATGCACAGTCCTCGGTTGTCCAATTGCCTTTCTTCTTGATCTTCTTTTTCTTTTCTGATTTGCAGAAAATGCAGTCTGGGTTGAAGATGATTTTATCAGCCGATGATCGCCTTGGTCGTGATGTAGTGGCTTCAGGAACTTCATCTGCAGGTTTCAAGCGATTCAGGTTCGCAGTGAATCTTTGGTAGCACACCATATGGTAGCCATGGTGGTTTTCCATCACATCAGGTATTTTGGCACATGCTGGTTCCATTCTGTACGAAGAATATGCTGGTTGTAAAGTCGTTTTTCTTTGATGTCACGAAGTCTTGCGATTCGACCTTGAGAGTCCTTGGTTTCTGTCAGCAGTAGGATTTCTCCATAATGCAGCCCTTCACAATGGACGATGCAAACCCTCTTTGCCTCATCGTCCTTCTTCTTCTTCTTGGGCTGGGGCTCAGAGTCGTCAGATGACATGACTATCTTAGTAGCATCACTTGTTCAGGAGATTCTGCAAATAGAAGGACATTCGATTTAAACACATTTGTGAACACCAGTGATTTTATTGTCAATCAAAGATAATTTAACACAAATCCGGGAATTTGTTTCGAAATGGCGGGTACCCGCACACAAATGATCTTGCAGTTACAACAAATGTTTACAACCTCTAAATATCATACATCATTGTAAGGAGTACTCAATTCTCTTTAATTTGACACCATAACCATGTTTATACAATAAATACAAGTGGAGTAACTGCAAAGAGAAAATATAGAATAATATCGAGTCGCGGAACTGACGCAATTTGCCCGATTTTGGGTACCCTCACATATCAGCCCACCACACAGTGGATCCCAACTTTTTCCTGTTAAGTCTCGATTTTGTGTTCAGGACATGATAAGGCTTCAGAAAAACATAGTGAAGTCAAGTTGTGGGGGTGCACGAGCGCCTATTCTGGCCCACCGCCGCAAAACTTTGGCACCTGTACCCCTGAGTGTGTCCCCTAAATGAGGGAACTCTTCTCTACATTCAAACGACTCATCATTTGTCTTCATCATTCTGTTTTTGCTATTATGTCACATACGTTTTCCAGGACATACAGAACCAATATATTTTTTCATTAATATTCAAAGATAATTTTTTATTATATGTACAAGATAAATTTTTATGTTTTAACATAATTTCTTCTAATATTAGTGTCAATAATTCTAATTACAGCTGGACCCCACTGACCACAAAACTCACTATTGCACGAATCTATATATTTTCTAATGTTCAATTAATACTATCTACTTGTACTACTGCTTTCTTACATTATTGATTGTTGAATATTGTATCACAGGCAAGTCTTTGTCAATTTCAACCCACTCGTGCTCACTAGCCACGCAGCCATTTCGTCACTAGCCTTTTAAGGAACCGGGGTCAAGACAGTTCATCAGTAGGAAAACTCTTGCTGATTACCAAGGAGCCATTGGTTCTTCGACATGTAGGAAGTTCCCCCTGCTGGGCATTGACAAGCCGTCGACCTTCCGGCGAGTAGAAAGACCCTCTCTGCTAGTAAAGATACGTTCCACGGCCTGCTTGACACCCATGGGTGGTGCCACACTAACCGCAGCGTCTACACGGTTTCCATCAGTAATCCAGTCTCCCCCTAAGTAGCTCGCAGGTCCGTCTTGAATCCCCAACATTCACAGACTGCACCTCAAGACGCATCTCCAGGTGGAAAAAAAAAGAGCACGAGAGAGAACACGACGAAGGAAAACTGTTCCAGAGTTTACCAGTGAAGGGACTAAAAAATGGAGATGCTGGTTAACTCTTGCATAAGGGGTTTGGACAGTATAGGGATGAGCATAAGTAAAAAGTCGTGTGCAGCGGGGCCGCGGGAAAGGGGGAGGTTAGCAAGTTCACAAGAGCAGTCAACATGAAAATATCGATGGAAGATAGAAAGAGAGGCAAAATGGCGGCGGATTTTAACAGGTAGAAGATTGTCAGTAAGGAGGAGAGCTGATGAGACGAAGGCCTTAAACTAAACTCTGTCCAGGAGAGCTGTGTGAATGGAGGCCCCCCACACGTGAGCTGCATACTCCATACGAGGGCGGACAAGGCCCTTATAAATGGTAGGCATCTGTGCGGGGGAAAGAACTGGCGGAGACGATACAGAACGCCCAACCTCGAGGAAGCTGATTTAGTAAGAGAGGAGATGTGAAGTTTCAGTTGAGATTTTGAGCTAAGGACAGACCGATGGTATTTAGTGTTGAAGATGGTTAAATAGTAGTGTTATCGAAGAATAGGGGATCGGTGTTTGGAAGATTATGTCGAGTTGATATGTGGAGAAATTGGGTTTTTGAGGCATTGAAGGACAAAAGGTTCCTTTTACCCCAATCGGAAATGAGAGCAAGATCTGAGGTTAAGCTTTCTGCAGCCTCCAGTCTGGAGTCTTGTAATTCATGTTGAGAAGGTCTCCTGTTGAAAGAAGTTGAGTAATGCAAATTGGAGTCGTCAGCGTATGAATGGATATAACAGTTTGTTCTGGAAAAATATCATTAATGAAAACAGGAGAGAGGGTGATAGGACAGAGCACTGAGGAACACCACTCTTGACAGGTTTAGGGGAAGCACAGTGACCGTCTACCACAGCAGAAATAGAACGACTGGAAAGGAAACTGAAGATAAAGGAACAGAGAGAAGGATAGAAACCTTAAGAGGGCAGTTAAGACAGCAAAGACTTATGCCAGACTCTACCGAAAGCTTTCGATATGTCTAGCGCAACAGAGAAAGTTTCACCGAAACGGCTAAGAGAGGATGACCAAGAGTCAGTTAAGAGCAAGAAAATCGCCAGTAGAACGCCGCTTGTGGAAACCATTCTGGCGATCAGATAGAAGGTCAGAAGTGGAAAGATACTTTTGAATTTTCCGGCTAAGGATTGATTCAAAAGCTTTAGATAGACATGAAAGTAAAGCTATAGGGCGGTAGTTTGAAGGATCAGAGCGGTCACCATTCTTAGGCACAGGCTGTATGAAGGCGTACTTCCAATAGGAAGGAGAGGTAAATGTTGATAGGTAGAGACGAAAGAGTTTGACCAGGCAGGGTGTCAGCACGGAGGCACAGTTTTTAAGGACAATAGGAGGCACTCCATCAGGTCCATAAGCCTTCTGAGAGTTGAGGCCAGAGAGGGCATAGAAAACATCGTTCTTAAGAATCTTAATAACGGGCGTAAAGGAGTCAGAGGGGATGAATAGGAGAATATACTCAGAATCGTCCAGAGTGGAGTTTTTACAGAAAGTTTGAGCTAAGAGTACACCCTTATAGATAGATGAGACGGCGGTGCTGCCGTCAGGGTTAAGGAGAATAGGGAAAGATGAGGAAGTGAAACTGGAGGAGACATTTTTGGCTAGGTGCAAGAAGTCCAAGGAAGAATTAGAAAAAGCAAGGTTTTGACATTTTATATTTATGAAAGAGTTTTTGGTAAGTCGAAGAATAGATTTGGCACGATTCCAGGCAGAAATATAAAGATCATGATTAGCAGGAGTGCGAAGGTTCTGGTACCTTTTGTGAGCTGCCTCTCTATCTTTGACAGCACGAGAACAAGCGTGATTAAACCAAGGCTTTTAGCATGAGGAGTAGAGAAAGTACGTGGAATGTGTGCCTCCATTCCAGAGACAATCACCTCTGTGATGCGCTGGGCACACACAGAGGGGTCTTTCTCCTGGAAGCAGTAATCATTCCACGGGAAATCGGAAAAGTACATCCGCAGGTCGTCCCACCGAGCTGATGCAAAATGCCAGAAGCATCGCCTCTTCGGTGGGTCCAGATGGTGTACAGGAGCGATTGGACAGGATACAGAAATAAGGTTGTGATCGAAGGACCCCAACGGAGAACAGATTGACAGAATAACTAGAAGGGTTAGAGGTAAGGAAGTGGTCTAGTATGTTGGGCTTGTCTCGAAGACGGTCGGGAATACGTGTAGGGTGCTGAACCAACTGCACTAGATCGCTGAGGAGAGCAAAGTTGTAGGCTTGTTCACCAGGCTGGTCAGTGAAAGAGGATGAAAGCCAAAGCTGGTGGTGAACATTGAAATCTTCTAGGATGGACATTTCAGCGACGGGAGAGTGGGTCAAGATGTGCTCCACTTGAGAGTTCAAGTAGTCAATGAATTTTACATAGTTAGTAGAGTTAGGGGAGAGATAAACAGCACATATGTATTTAGTAATAGAATAGCAATGAAGTCTTAGCCAGATGGTGGAAAATTCTGAAGAGTCAAGGTCGTGGGAACGAGAGGAAGTGATGTCGTTGCGCAAGTAGACGCAACATCCAGGTTTGGATTGAAATTTAGGATAGAGGTAGTAGGAGAACATAGTAGAGATTGCTGTCAGTAGCCTCATATACCTGTGTTTCGGTGAGGAAGAGAAGGTGAGGTTTAGAGGAGGAGAGATGGTGTTCCACAGAATGAAAATTAGAACGAAGACCGCGAATGTTGCAGAAATTGATAAGAAAGAGGTTCGAGGATTGACAAGACACCTCTCAAGTCGGCAGCCAGAAGGGGAGTCCTCCCTGGGAGAATTTGTGGTCCCCCCCAGGCGGAGACTCCGAGGCATTGTTAAAGTACGCCATTGTTAAATGCATAAGCGCACGCGTGTTTGCTTGTGTGTGTGTGTGTGTGTGTGTGTGTGTGTGGCTGCATGTTTGTTTCTGGAATGTGTGTGTGGCTGCATGTTTGTTTTTGGAATGTGTGTGTGTGTGTGTGCGTGTGTGTGTGTGTGTGTGTGTGTGTGTGTGTGTGTGTGTGTGTGTGTCCCTGTTTGTTTCTGGAATGTGAGTGTGTGGGTGGGTGGGGTGGGGGTGGGGGTGATATGATATTCTACGTTTTTGCCTTTTAATTCATTGTTTAGTTTTTCTTTGTCATAATGCATCTCTCTCTCTCTCTCTCTCTCTCTCTCTCTCTCTCTCTCTCTCTCTCTCTCTCTCTCTCTCAAAGTGAAAATACACAGCAATGATAAAGTTCATTCAGTTGCTCACTAACACGTATCCGGACAGCCTACTCTGTATTCGGGCCTTATTGCATTATCCAACAGCTATTACGCTCACGCATGCAAATAGGACCTCAGTGTCAGAGAGTACAATTTATCTCTGCGCTCGACCTGAAGTGTTCACGGGCGAGAGAGGAAAACGTACAAAACGAGACGGTGCACGTCTAATCATGGCATGTATTATTTGCACTGGATTTGGGTATAATGTTCAGCTTTCCACGATGAAGCTCCGGTAAGTAAGGCTATCTTAAGCGTAGCTGTTTTTTTTTTTTTTTTTTTTTTTTTACAGCAAAGGAGACAGCTCAAGGGCACAAAAGTAAACATTAATAAAAAAAGCCCGCTACTCACTGCTCCTAAAAGAATCCAAAGAGGTGGCCGAAAAGATAAGTCAGTTTCGGGAGGAGGTGTCCTGATACCCTCCTATTGTAAGACTTCAAGTCGTAGTCAGGAGAAAATACAGATGAAGGAAGATTGTTCCAGAGTTTACCAGCGTGAGGGATGAAAGTGAAGATGCTGGTTAACTCTTGCATAAGGGGTTTGGACAGTATAGGGATGAGCATGAGTAGAAACTCGATTGCAGCGTGGCCGCAGGAGGAGGGGAGGCATGCAGTTAGCAAATTCAGAAGAGCAGTAAGCGTGGAAATTTCGATAGAAGATAGAAAGAGAGGCAACATTGCTGCGGAATTTAAGAGGTAGAAGACTATCAGTATGAGGAGGAGAGTTGATGAGATGAAGAGCCTTAGCCTCCACTCTGTTTAGAAGAGCTGTGTGAGTGGAGCCCCCCCACACATGAGATGCACACTCCATACGAGGGCGGACAAGGCCCCTGTATATGGACAGCAACTGTGTGGGGGAGAAGAACTGGCGGAGACGGTACAGAACGCCCAGCCTCTAGGAAGCTGATTTAGTAAGAGATGAGATATGAAGTTTCCAGTTTAGATTTTGAGTTAAGGATAGACTGGGGATGTTTAGTGTTGAGGAAGGTGATAGCTGGGTGTTGTCAAAGAATAGGGGATAGTTGTTTGGAAGATTGTGTCGAGTGGATAGGTGGAGAAACTGTGTTTTTGAGGCGTTGAAGGACACCAGGTTCTTCTTGCCCCAATCGGAAATAATAATAAGGGCTGAGGCTAAGCGTTCTGCAGCCTCCAGCCTTGGGTCGTTAAATTCCTCTAGGGTGGGTCTTCTATTAAAAAGAAGTTGAATAATGCAGAGTGGAATCATCGGCGTAGGAATGGATAGGACAGTTCGTTTTGGAAAGAAGATCATCAATGAACAACAGAAAAAGAGTGGGAGATAGGACAGAACCCTGTGGGACACCACTGTTAATAGATTTAGGGGAAGAACAGTGACCGTCTACCACGGCAGAAATAGAACGGTCAGAAAGGAAACTGGAGATAAAGGTACAGAGAAGGATAGAAGCCGTAGGAGGGTAGTTTGGAAAGCAAAGATTTGTGCCAGACCCTATCAAAAGCTTTTGATATGTCCAGCGCAATAACAAAGGTTTCACCGAAACGGCTAAGAGAGGATGACCAAGAGTCAGTTAAGAAGGCTAGGAGATCACCAGTAGAACGCCCCTTGCGGAACCCATACTGGCGATCAGATAGAAGGTCAGAAGTGGAAAGGTGCTTTTGAATCTTACGGTTGGGATTGATTCAAAAGCTTAAGATAGACAAGAAAGTAAAGCAAAAGGACGGTAGTTTGAGGGATTGGAGCGGTCACCCTTCTTAGGTACAGGCTGTGTGAAGGCATACTTCCAGCAAGAAGGAAAGGTAGATGTTGACAGGCAGAGGCGAAAGAGTTTGACCAGGCAGGGTGACAGCACGGAGGCACAGTTTTTTAAGGACAATAGGAGGCACTCCATCAGGTCCATAAGCCTTCTGAGGATTGAGGCCAGAGAGGGCATAGAAAATATCATTATAACAGGCATAAAGGAGTCAGAGGGGATGAGTAGGAGGAATATGCCCAGAATCGTCCAGAGTGGAGTTTTAGAAAAAGTTTGAAGAGTTCAGCCTTAGAGATAGATGAGACAGCAGTGTTGCCGTCAGGACTGAGAGTGGAGGGAAAGATGAAGAAGTGAAGTTGGAGGAGATGTTTTGGCTAGATGCCAGAAGTCACGGAAGAGTTAGAGAAAGCAAGGTTTTGACATTTTCTATTAATGAAAGAATTTTGGTTAGTCGGAGAATAGATTTGGCACGATTTCGGGCAGAAATGTAAAGTTCATAATTAGCATTAGTTTGAAGGCTCTGGTATCTTTTGTGAGCTACCTCTCTATCATTGACAGCACGAGAACAAGCGTGATTAAACCAAGGCTTTTTACCGTGAGGAGTAGAGAAAGAACGAGGAATGTATGCCTCCATTCCAGAGACAATCACCTCTGTGATGCGCTGAGCACACACAGAGGGGTCTCTATCCTGGAAGCAATAATCATTCCACGGGAAATCGGAAAAGTACATCTCAGGTCGTCCCACCGAGCTGAAGCAAAATGCCAGAAGCATCGCCTCTTCGGTGGGTCCAGAGGATGTACAGGAGCGTAGGTAGTAGTAGTATTAGCATCAGTAGCAGTAGTAGTAAAATTAGTAATAGTGGTACTGTTGCTAGTAGTGGGCGTTAATTGAAAGGCAATACTACTCAAAGGAAGTGAGTTGCGTTTGGGAGGGGAAGGGTTGTGAGCTTTGTGAATATATACAATTACTTCCGTGTGTGTGTGTGTGTGTGTGTGTGTGTGTGTGTGTGTGTGTGTGTGTGTGTGTGTGTGTGTGTGACACAAAGAAAAATTTTAAGTGATTTGTAGAAGTGTGTGTGTGTGTGTGTGTGTGTGTGTGTGTGTGTGTGTGTGTGTGTGTGTAATACTAATACTAATACTAATACTACTACTACTAATAATAATAATAATAATTAACGGTTTAATGATGAAAGATACGTGCAGCCAATGTCTGAAGATACACATACAAAAAAGTGTAGGAGATACATAAACTTAAAATGTAAATAAAAACTAATTGGTAATTAAAATAAGTTCGATATAAATAAAAGGCAGATGAATAAAAGGAGTTGATAAAAACGACAAATGAAATGAAATGAATACAAATAAAAGAAGATGGATGAAGTGGTGAGAACCTGGCAATGGTGACTAGAAAATAGGTGAATATGAATAAAAGAAAATTAATGTGATGAGTTAATGGCATACAATAGTGGTGACATAAATTTGAAAGGTTATCTCATTTATCACATTTACTGACATACAAGGTTTCAGGTTACCTCATTTATCTCATTTACCGACATACAAGGGGTTTAGGTTATCTCATTTTTTCACATTTACTGACATACAAGGGTAGGCGGTGGCTGAGTGATTAGCGTGCGGGGCCAGCATTCATCACGCCATGGACAATGTCGATTCGAATCCCCACGCTACCACCTGGGATTTTTTAGTCACCGCCGAGTGGCTTAAGACTATCCACAGGCTGTCCAGAAGACCACCTATCATCCTGGATTCTAGAAGAAACGTACAAGCGAATCAAAAATGAGTTCCAGGGGGCAGCATGAGCCAAGCATAACTAGCGCCACTATAAAAATTGCCTGCGCCATGACGGGCTTGGGCTGACCACCAGGCCCCTGAAGAAAGCCTTCCGGCGCTATAGGCTGAGATGTAAACAAAACAAAAAAGTTACCTCATTTATCACATTTACCGACATACAAGGGGTGTAGGGTACCTCATTTATCACATTTACCGACATACAAGGGGTGTAGGGTACCTCATTTATCATATTTACCGACATTCAATGGATGGAGGGCATCTCATTAATCACATTTACCGAGATACAAGGGGTGCAGGTTATCTCAGTTATCACATTTACCGACTTATAAAGGGTGTAGGTTATCTTATTGATCACATTTACCGACGTACAAGGGGTGTAGGTTACCTCATTGATCACATTTACCGACATATAAGGGGTTCAAGTTATCTCATTTATCACATTTACCGACGTACAAGGGGTGCAGGTTATCTCATTTCTCACATTTACCGACATACAAGGGGTTCAGGTTATCTCATTTATCACATTTACCGACATACAAGGGGTGTAGGTTATCTCATTTATCACATATACCGACATATAAAAGGGGTGCAGGTTATCTCATTTATCACATTTACCGACATACAAGGGGTGTAGGTTATCTCATTTATCACATATACCGACATATAAAGGGGTTCAGGTTATCTCATTTATCACATTTACCGACATACAAAGGGGTGCAGGTTATCTCATTTGTCACATATACCGACATATAGAAGGGTGCAGGTTATCTCATTTATTACATTTACCGACATACAAGGGGTAGGTTATCTCATTTATCACGTATACCGACACACAAGGGTGTAGGTTATCTCATTTATCACATTTACCGACATACAAGGGAGCAGGTTATCTCATTTATCACATTTACCAACATACCTCTTACCTCATTTACTGACATACAAAGGGTGCAGAAGAAACTTTCATATTTCAAGCAATTTTCAAATTCAAAACATACGTCAACATTTACTTAAAAAAAAAAAAATCAGGTGGGAAATATGGCGATAGGCAGTTGATAAAGACACGGTAGCGTGTCGCAATTCATCCACCCTTTGTAAACAAATCCCGCGCATGCGCAGGTTGGATGGAATGCCTTAGGATACGTGGATGGCAGATGACACCATACTGGGTAGGACACGTAGGAATGGGTTTAAGTTGGATAACTTCAGGTTCAAGAAAGACATAGGCAAGAATTGGTTTACCAACAGTGGTGGATGAGTGGAACATACGTAGAAGTCATGTGGTGAGCGCCAACATGATAGATACATTCAAAAAGAGGTTAGGTAAGTTCTTGGATGAGAGGGGTTTGGGGCGTTAGTTTGGTGCCGTGGGCTAGGCGGCATGTTGCGCTGTCTCGCTACACCCCCATCCTCCTCGTCCTCATGTTGCGGGGGGAACCCGACGGGTGAGTGGGGGGGTCGAGGGAAGGCAAACCCCTCCCTCCGGTTAAGAAGGTGGGGGGGGTCGAGGCGGGGCAAAGCCCCACTTTTAGGTCTTGTTGGTTTCCCGAAAATGAACTGACGCTGCCGCCATTAGAGAGTGGTAACACTACTTCAGAAAAGGCATAACTGACAACTGGGGCAGGCCACTCGGTTACTGGAGTGAGCGGAAGCCCACTACTGCAGCCCAGGATCAAAGGACACAGGGTCTACCGGAGAGCGCGTCAAATTTTGAATCAACTGGCTCATGACGTCATCAGGTGGAAGGTTGGTGGGTTCAGCTATGGTTTACGCCTCAGTAGCCAGCCGGAAGCGGTGGTGTACGGTTTGCTTGTTCTTGTCAAGTCACAATGCCTTGCAGTTGTTAAGTATCTGGCTGCAAGTCTGTAAGTAGGCTATTTAACCCTCTAGAGAAAGCACCATAGTCTGTCTAGGTCAAGGGTGTCCAAACTTTTTTTCACAGAGGGCCACATGCGGAAAATATACGAGAGTCGGGCCACTCAGTATATTTATGGATGGAGATAAATTTTAAAGTTTATAGTTTTACAGAAACTACCACGTGTAGGTCAACTGGCCTCTTGCAGATTCCTTATTTTCTTATGTATGTATTTTTTTTTTTAAGGAATGTAAGTAGATATAGGCAAGTGTACCTTTAAAGGAATCTATTTTCTATAATGTCTTTTTTTTATTATTTATGTATACAAGATAAACTATTGAATCATATTGCAAGAGGATCGAGTAGCATCATGCTGGTTAGAGAGAATTTGAATGTAAGCTTATAGTTTTCATTGTACGTATTATTATTACACAAAAAGATGTGAGCTGTTACAAAGGCAATCCCACGCTTATTACTGTGAGCCATAACAAAGGGACGGGCAGTCATTATTCTTAGATTTAATGTTTAGGCTCTCCCATTGTGGCCAAAAAGGTATTTAGCATGATTTGTATTTTTATACTGTGTCTAGAATATACATATATAGACAATCAAATGAATTGTAGTGAGTATAAGTAATAAACATTACCTAAAGATGTGTGTACGTAATTTCTTTGTGTGTTAAATTCACAACAGAAACCTATAGAAGACACGATATTTGTCAATCAAAGACAAAGACAATGAAAACCTGTTTAGATTCTATTTGAGTTACGGCTCGACGTAAATACTTTCGATTTTATTTGCGTTACCGTTCGACGTGAATACTTTCGTTTTCTATTTCATCTCTCCTCGCTTCACCTGCTGACGTAATTTTCTGCGCGCTGGTTGACCGTGTCCTTTGATCCTGCTGCAGCCCACACCACACTGTCATTGCATTGTGTAACAAGTTCCGCCAAGCAAATAAAGCGACTTTGCGCCTGCGCGTCTCGTTCACGATACCTTATCAGGATTAAATAAATTAACGATCAATAATTATCGCTTAATTTTATAAATAAAGACGCTTATTTGAAGTAACTATTTAGCAACGTGTATAAAATAATTGTAAGAAGTCCGCAGTCACTTGTTGCCATGACAACGTTGACAACTTTCTTTTCTGTGATCGGTGATCGGAAGTTAGTTTGTGAAGTTCCGATCCCCACAGTCCGATTACCTTTTACAGGGATGATCCAATCTTTGCATTCCGATCGCCAATTGCTGTTCCGATCAGATCGGAAGATCGGACGATCGGACTGATGATCGGAAGTGCCCAGCTCTGAATTATATACCGAGGCAGACAAGGACGGAAGGAAGGAACGAGGAAAAGTTAAGACTGTCTTGCCATATCTGCAGCCCAACTCTGGGCTGTCACCCGACAAAGGTCCATGGTCCCACGGAGGGACAAATGTAGAGATGGATAGATGATCGAATGGATGAGGAGGTAGGAAGATGAAGGAGGAGGGAGGTCTTGCAATCCCCCGGCCGGGTGTTGCCATACCACCCACACTTATCATATGCCTCTCAAAGTGTGTATATCTCATCATTTTATAAAGAAATGGGCTTCCTCTACTCGCAAAGTTATATTTCAAGTTGAAAAACTCGATTTATAAGCATTTATACGTAAACATGTTAAAATTGTTAGCGTTACCGTCAGCTCCGAGGCAGTAGTTATTTAACAACAAATTTAGCGTCACACAGAGCGCGGTAAACGTTTGTAAATCCGCGCGCTAACCCGTGACGTCATCGATTAGTTGGTAGTTATTAACGCGCGAGCTTTGTAAATCTCGATGTTCTCAAAACTACGCACTAAGGGCACAAAACTACGCACTAAGCCTTTGTGGATTCCGCCCCTGGCTATTTACAGCCTTTATCAGTTTGCTGCCACTAATGACCTAAGTAGCCTTGCCCCTCAATTAATACCGAAGCATCAGGTCACATAATCCCCTTTCCTTAATCATCATCCCCTCAAAGTTCCCTTCACACGTAGTCTACCTGACCCTACCTGACCTGAGGTCCAAAGATCCTGCCAGCCCTGCCCCGTAATCTGAAAGCATCTGCGACCTGCACACACTCCACGCCCACAAAAATTATCCACAACCGCCCCGCACAACCACCCCGCAACCGCAAATTCAACCCATATCCTACCTGCACAATAAACATGTAGTAAATCGTTCTTCTACACACACACACACACACACACACACACACACACACACGCACACACACTGGTGCCAGTTCCAGGCAACACCCCCTTTTTATACATCGGCAGAAATACCAAGATGGTACGTACAACGGTTAGGCGTCGATGTCCGTGAAACACCGGGAAGGCACCTATGCAACTCCGTAACTTCATCATGGTCGTCGTGGGTGGGTCGTGGGTTACCGGCTGTAACCGTGGTGATATACTGTCATTTTCCGTGGCCGCCGTAAGTGGGTCGGGAGGGCTCCCGGGTGGGATCGGGATTGGTCCGGGAACGTCGTTCTCGCTCCGGCGTACTACCCTTGTACACCGTTGTACAGCCGCCACATGGGTAATCCGTCAGTCAGATCGTGGCCAGAGGTCACGGTTTTACCACCTGCTCTCCGGGAGGCCATCGTGGACCACACATCGTGAATGTGTGAACCCAGCAATACAATATTTAAGTGTTTTTTCGGTTCAACCACTCTAAAATTACTGCAAATATGAAATGTTTCACCATTAAGATACAGCACGTTTTGTTGATTTTTTGTGTGGTTATAAGGTTGTGAAACCAACATTAATTTTCATAATATTGCCAATAACAAATGGATATAGAAATGTGTTTTTGTTCCTAATAAATAAGTGAATGAATAAAGAAAGTAAATATATATATATATATATATATATATATATATATATATATATATATATATATATATATATATATATATATATATATATATATATTTCTCTCTCTCCCGGATAATTTGGGTGTAAATACGATAATTTTGAGTGCACTGCACGATAATTCTCTGCTGCGAGGATGGCAACCCTGCCCGCCAGCCGCCAGCATCAGGGACAGGCAGTGTGGCAGCGGCTATACTGGAGTGTGGAAGTGCGGCGCCATTCCTGCATCCTACCGTGCCAGTGAACTCTTGCCCTGAGGTGTGGCGGTGTGACATGTGACGGCGTGGCTCTGGTGTTGCGGAGGCCGTGGTGGTGGTGTTTGGGTGTATCTACGGCGTCACAGTTAAGCGGATTTCATGAGCGGTTATATAAATTATGCGTGTAAGTGTGCAATGATGGCGATATCGAGTTAGCGGGTTATAAAATGAATGATGCTTGCGGGCGTGAATTGACGTGCTGAGTGTGACCGGCTCAAATACCCTCTCCTGCTCCTGGTTCCTGCTGTTGCTATATTTCATTCTCTTGCTCCTGTTTTTTCTCTTCTTTTCCTGCTCTTGTTGCTAGTTTTCTTTTTCGTATTTCAATTTTTGTATCTTTACTTTTTGTCCTAATCCTCGTCTTTCTGCCCATCCTACACCCCCTGCTTCCTGCTGTTGCTATATTTCATTCTAATGCCCCTGCTTTTTTTCTCTTTTTTCCTGCTCTTGCTGCTAGTTTTGCTTTCCCTCTTCCAATTCTTACATCTGCAGTTCTTCTATTTGTCGTGGTCTTTCTGGTTACTGCTGTTAAAATTTGTCATGCTCTTGCTCCAGTCTTTCTTTTTTCCTGCTCTGTTGATATTTTTCCTCTTCCAATTCTTACATTTTCACTATTCCTGTTTGTCATCGCCCTGGTATGTCTGCTTCTACATCAACTTCAGCACCTTCTGTTTATCATGCTCTTGTTCAAACTAACGCACCTTCCTCTATGCTTCCAATCCTCTTTCACTTCTTGCTTCTCTGCCTCCTTTTTCACATACTGCTCTGTTATTGCCAGCTCTTTCACCATTAATAGATATGTTTCGTTATGTGCTGTTATGTACATTTTTTCTTGTTCGTCTTTCTCCTGATATCCATTTCACTTCATTGTTGACCTAGTTCATTATTTCCGTTTTTTTTTTTGTTTTTGCTTAATTTCTTCATTCACCGCTTTCTCTATTTATTCTTCCTTTTTCTTCTTGTTTTATTTCTTCTCTACTAACTTATTTTTTCGATCGTAAACTTATTTTGTATTGCCTTCCTGCTTCTTCTCATCCTCTTCCAAACCCTCGTCTTTTGTACCAATCTGTCTTGTTCTCCGTTTCCCATCTCCCATCGACTTCTACTCCGCTCCCCCTGCCTCGTCCTTCTACACCTCCTCCTCCTCCTAATCGCATTCCCATCGCTCTCCTTCAGTATCTCCACCTACTCTTGCTCCGTCTCTTTTCTACCGTTTACCATTGATGAGGTTTCAGGCCCTGCTCCGCCGCTGGTGCAGCGCTCTACGAGGGCCATTAACAATTACAATGATAGCCTCAATAATAATCATCGATGCACTTATTCTCAAACATCGTAGTGAATGAGTGAGTGTCTTAATTCCTTTCACGAATAATATCAAAAATATCTATTGGTTCAGTTTTCATGTCTGATATTTTCTTTATGTTATCACAATTCAATGTCCAACGATTATTACCAACTCACTGAACATTTATCACACACAATTTATCTTTGAGTACAAACACTAATTAATAGCCATGATCGGTCATGTTACGAATTCTCTCAATTTCAGTCTTGAGAACTACACAACACTGGTCATTGCTGAATGGTTGATTTCAGGCTCCTTCTGCCTCACACAATTTATGCATTTCTTCTCAGCCATGGTGCACTCCTGTGATTTATGATTGCCAGCACATTTGAAACATTTTGGGGCTTCTCCATTGGTCTTAGCAGTACAGTTGGCCTCAAGATGGCCGTATATCTGACAATGATAGCATATAATTGCATAGTATCTGTTTCTCTCGCCGTGTATATTCCCCAATCTAATTTCAACTTGTCATGATTCTTGTAAAGTAGCCCTCTTACAGTTGGATCGCACCTCAAAATGTAGTGCATCGTGCCGCCAGCTGCATGCTTACTAAAAATCAGCTCAATCTTATTCTCAACACCCTCAAGTGTGTGTAAGAACATTTATTTTTTCCTTGGTCTCCTCTTTATGCACATTGCATATCATGATCTTTGGTTTCATCTTTCCAACACTCTTGGTACTAATTTGCTCAACAGACTCCAATTTCTGAGCAGCCTCAACCCTTATGTTCTCATTATAAAAAGTTCATGACAATATTACCTCCATTCGTGAATCTTGAATCAGTTATTTCAATGCCATTCAATGCGTGGAAGACTTCATCCTTTATATATGTTGCCTTCTTTTCCTGAGTAGAAGCTTTTACAACTAAGAGATTCTTCTTGACTTTCCTGTCTCTCTTCGCCACCTTAGCCCAACTAAGCGCTTGGTCAGCTCGAAGGGCGTCAGCAACTGACCCCAGGCCCTCCTGCACCATCTCAGCTATTGATTTAACTTCATCTTTTATCACATATATTTTTTTTAGATAATTCTTGCTTGAATTCATCCAATTTCTCCACAATTTTGGTAGCCAGAGATGCTTTGTGGAGGCATGGGGTGCAAATCCAATTAATTTTTGGTATATTATCCTGCTTGATTCCAGACAAATGAGCAAACTTCACATGACACAATTTAAGGCACAAACAGCATCCAATCCACTTCTCGCCTGTGAAATCCTCACATACGTAACAACTCCTTCACGCCCTTGGCCCTGACAGCCATGCCGACACAGCACTCTCCGCGTGGAGCAAGATTTGCCGTCTCATATTCTTTCTTTAATTAACCCGCATCGAAACTTTTTTTTCCATTTTAACTTTTCCTAAGTAGTAGTAGTTGTAGTGGAAGTAGTAGTCGTAATATAGTAGTAATAATACCACCGCCATTACTACTACTACTTGTACTACTGCTGCTACTACTAGTAGTAGTAGTAGTAGGTAGTATTAGCGATATGGTTGGATGCCACAGTCATTAGCGAACAGAGTTGGGGCTAATGACCTCCAAACTATGGAGCCCTCCATGATTATGTGTCCTGAAAATAAACATGGGTGGAGGTATCATTTATGTTGTTTGTAGTAGTAGTAGTAGTACTACTACTACTACTACTACTACTACTACTACTACTACTACTACTACTACTGCTACTACTAACAACTACTACTACTACTACTGCTACTACTACTACTACTACTACTACAACAACTTTTTCATTTGTCTTGTCTTTTTGTAACTTGTTCGTGTTCTTCCTCCTCTTTTCCATTTCTTTCTTTTTTTTCCCCCTATGTTCCCTCCTCCTCCTCCTCCTCCTCCTCCTCCTCCTCTTCCTTCTCCTTCTCCCCGCTTTCTGAATCTCACTGACCTATAGATCCAACCATCACTTGAGAACCTTAGAGGAAAACAGCGTTCCAATTATATCCGTAACTGTGGTGTGTTTCTTTATCCCCATCTTATATCTTTTTTCATCCTCGCCTTCGTATTTTCTTGTCACCTTTCCCTGTCTTCAATGTAGCATTTCTCTTCCTTGGACTCGTTAGCTTATTTCTCCTCTTTCTCATTCTCCTCTTCATGCCATAATCTTTGTCTCGTTCGCGCCCGCCTTGTCATCGCCATCGCCCGCCTCTTGCTCGTTCCCCTCTGGTCTTTGTCTCACTCCGTATTATTTCCCTCCCCTCACTTACCTTCCTCTCCTCCACCACCAATCTGTTCACCATAATCTCCGTATCTTATTTCTTCATTTTCGTCTATTTCGTTCTCCTCCTTCTACTACTCTACACCTTCCTCCTCTTCCTTCTCCAACTCCTCTTCCTTTATCTCCCCCCACTCCTCCTTTTCCTCTTCCAACTCCTTCTTTTTCTCCCCCACCCCCGCCTCCTCCAACTCCTATGCCTTGGTATCTCCACACTTCTTCCCTCCCTCCTCTTCCTTCTTTCCCCCCTTCTCCCCTTCCTCTTCCTCCTCAACTCCTTTCATTCATTCTCCTCTTCCTTCAAGAGTGCTTCGTTGGCGTCTGGCTGAAACTAGTTTGCGCACGTAATTCTTGTATCCTCGCCGTGTTGACTCGATCTGAATGAAAATAAATGTGAAAAAATGAGGCGCGAAAAAGTAAAGAGACGAGAATAGAGAAAAGCAACAACGCTAACTTAGTAAAGGGAAGAAACGATGAATATATAATGCATTTGCCGTAATACATGAGACTTTTGAAGAGGGCGTGAGTGCTCAGTGATATACAAAGACTGAGAATAAAGAAGTAACGAACAAGGGAAAGTACAAGACCCATAACATAATAAAGAGGAAAATATAGAAGTGCGCCCTCAGCCATGACTAGGATAAAAAGTGATGATGAGGGTAAATGTATGAAGGCAAGGCAAGGGGAATGGTTAACGAGTGAAGTGAAGAAACAAATAAGTGTAATCCCAACTGCAAATGAGGGAGGAAATATAAATTGAAAGACTAAATATAAAAAAGAAAGACTAGATACACTAAATGGCAAGAGAAAGGGCAGTGATATTAACCATCTGAAGTGAAAAGCCGAAGACAAAGAACGCTCTCAACCCTAAATTTGGCACAGGAGGAAGTAGAAGAAAAAAAGAGATGAAGAAGCGCAATATGAGTCGTGAAGGAACACACAAAGGAGGAACACAAATGAAGAACAAACAACAGCAGACCTGCTGGTCCTTACGAGGTTGTTTGTGACAAGCTACACTAACTATCTAATCGAAGGTGGAAGATGAAGGGAAGGAACGATATTAAAGTAGGAAATGCACGAACGTAAAGATTAAGAGATTGCAAAAGAAAGTAAAGCGATGATAGTGTTACCCCAACCGTAAATCAGAGGACTGCTACCAAACTGGGATGTCATGAAACCAAAAAGAGCAAAAGTCGAGAAAAAGGACAACTAATCTAATGAAGTGAATATAAAAGAGCAAAATACACCCAACCGTGAATGTGAGGACAGGTTGTAAGATGGCAAATTTGCAAGAGTAAAAAGAATACAAAAAAGGGAAAGGAAGAAGACCAAGGAAAATAAAAGAAGGAAATAAAGAAGGAAAAAATGCAGAATAAACAGGATATTCTACACTACTCGCCCGTGAGTTTTGCAAGAAGAAAATTATATATTTATAGTGAGAAAAACAAGAGAAAAATAGAACATACCTAGCAATCAGGGTCTTTTCCTTTCCCTCGTGTGGCCTTCACCAAGCAGTCCTTTTTCATTACTCGCCCGTTGAAAAGTTATTGAAAAGATTGAAAGGAAGAAGAGACGCTCACCTCCCGTAAAAGTTTTTTTTTTCATGGACTGGTTTGTGATGCAAGTGATAGTTTTACACTTCTGCACCTTGAACGGGAAAAACACCCATGAAAACCAGGTTAAACTTTTATGTGGCCTTGGGAAATAGCCGTAATGGGAACCCGAAAGCGTTTGACTATACGAACCTTAGATCAAAAAGGATAACCCTGCGTCACCCACGTCGAGGCAGCCTACAGTAGCCTGCCAGTTAATGAAAAGATTGAAAGAAAGAAGAAACCATTAGACCAAATAGGACACGTCAGCGCTCCAACGTCGAGGATTGAAAGGAAGAACAGACGCTGAGACCAAAATGGAGAGTTCTGCGTCACCCACGTCGAGGCAGCCTACATAAGCCTTCCACGCATTCACCCAGGTAAGCACAAACACGCACAGGTGTATATTGCCTGGCTAACTCTCCTCGCTTCATGAACTGCGCCACACACACAAGCCTCCTTTACCAACATTTGTTTAAAGCACACTTATATAAACAAGTACGTAATCTTGTCTCTCCCCGACACACACACACACACACACACACACACACACACACACACAAACGCAGACATTCTCCTAACACCCACCCACCCACCTACCAACATGTAGTCACACACACACACACACACTCCCCCCCTCATCCCCCTCACAGGATACGAGAAAACAAAGCTCTTCATTACCCGGAGTCACCGCCAAGTTACCTGCTCTTAATCAGGCAGAGCTCATTACTACCTAAGGCAAGGACTAGGGGAGGGAAGAAGCAATGAAGGGAGAAAAAGCAAGTAGGGAGATAAGAAGGAAAGGGCAGAGGGAGGGGAGGAAAGCGAAAAGGGGAGAAGGAAGGAACGGGGGACTGTAAGAAATGCATATAAAAAAGTTAGGCAAGTAGTGAAGGACGAAAGGAGAAGTGGGACAAGAAAAGAAATAACGGTCAATGCATGGAAGCAGGAAAGCAGGAATGGAGGCAAGGAAGCAGAAGGGCGCGAGGGGAAGGAGGGAAGGAAGAGTGCAATGAGAAAAAGAAAAAGGAATGGAGAATTGAAGCAAGGTGAGAGGAAGGAAGGAATGGAGAGAGGGAGGGAGGGACGAGGGCAGTTATGGATGATGGAAAACAAGGCGAGCGGTTGGGACTGCAGAGGAGGAGGAGGAAAGCACAAGGAAGGAGGGAGGAGAAATGAAGAAGCGAGGCGAGGAGGAGGAGGAAGGGGAAAGGAAGGGGCGAGGCGAACTGGAAGAATGGAGGAAATGAGAGGAAACCAGGAGGGAAGAAAGAACACAGAGAGGAAGAGATGTAAAAGGCGAATACTGCAAGGAAGGCCAAAAAGAGTCAGCCGTGAATGGAAAGGAAACCCAGGAAGCAAGAATTAAGCTCAGGGAAGGAATGAGAGCTAGACGGTATATAAAAGAAGGAGTGATAGACAGGAGCGTAGGTAGAAGGAACCAAGGGGGAAAGGGTATTTAGTGTTTCTGAGAAGTATTAAAGAAAACAAGAGCGTAACACACATTCTCTCTCTCTCTCTCTCTCTCTCTCTCTCTCTCTCTCTCTCTCTCTCTCTCTCTCTCTCTCTCTCTCTGGAACTTGATGGTGTATTGACGCACTGGAAGAGGGAGGGAATGAGGGAGTGAGAGAGAGAGCGTAGTAGTGGAGGGGTTATACGAAGGGGTGAGAAAGGAAAGGAATAAATGAAGGAGGGAGAATGCGAGAGGGACGGTTATGGGGAAGGGGGGCCAGAGGAAAGAGGAAGCGGGAGAGAGGAAAATATAGCCGTGGAACGATGGGAAGAGAGGCGGAAAGGATAAATGAAAAAGGGAGGGTTGGAGGGAGAGAGATAGAGGAAAGAAGCGAGGTAATGACGAAGAAAGAAGTAGAATAGGAGTAGTGAAAGAGTAAAGGTCAGGAATGAGAGCAAGAAGGAGGGAGAGAGAAAGAGAGGGAAGGCGAGCGGGAAAGGATGGTGAGGAGATGGTGGTGGTGAGCAGGGAGTGTGAAGTTGTGAGATATGTGTGCAAACTGCAAGGGAAGCCCATCAGTAATTTTTTCACCACCACACCACCACCACCAATGTATCCCTATACCACCCCTCACACTACTGTAAGGTTCTTTCTTGAAACCTCTATTTTTTTCCCCTTTTTTTTATGGTTTAATTTGTCATTGATGTTTTGTATTGTTATTGTGTTGTATTCGTGGAAGCAGCACCAGCGGTCATTTGATTTTTCCCTTGAGCGCCTTTCTTTCCTGTGAAACACACACACACACACACACACACACACACACACACACACTCGTATGAAGTATGTCAGTATGCATCTCATGTGTGGGGGGCTCCACACACAGCTCTCCTGGACGAGTGAAGTCTAAGGCTCATCGTCTCATCGACACCCCTCCTTTTACTGACCGCTTCCTACCCCTGAAATTCCCCCGCAATGTTGCATCTTTCTATCTTCTACCCGGTAGAAGATAGAAAGCGAATATATCTGTAGAATCTACCGATATTTTCATGGTGACTGCTCTTTTGAACTTGCTAACTGCGGTGGTTGAACGGATAGCAAGACGGCCCCGCGTTCAGGAGGACGCGAGTTCAATCCCCGACCGGTGCCACTAAGCTGGGATTTTTCAGCCGCCGCCGAGTGGCTTAAAACTACCCACATGCTGTCCAGAAGACCACCTATCAGCCCGAACTCTAGATTCTAGGATTATAGATGAGCTCCGGGAGGGCAGCATGAGCCAATGCAAGATGGCGCCACTATAAACACTCGCCTGCGCCACAACGGGCTGGGCCGACCATCAGGACCCACCGGGAAAAAGCCTTGGACCGACCATCAGGATCCACCGGGAAGAAGCCTACCGGCGCAATAGGCCACGACGTAAAAAAAAAAAAAAAATAAATAAATAAAGCCTCCCCCACCTCCCGCGGCCCCGCTGCACTCGATTGCTCACCCCTATACTGTCCAAATCCCTTATGCAAAATTTAATCAGCATCTTCATTCTTTTATCCCTTCTACTGGTAAACTCTGGAACAGCCTTCCTTTGTATTTTCTCCTGCCTACGACTTGAACTCTTTCAAGAGAAGAGTGTCAAGACACCCGAAACTGACCTCTTTTGGCCTCTTTTTGTTTCTCTTTATTGGAGCAGCGCCGAGCGGGATTGTTTTATTGCCCTTGAGCTGTATCCCTAAATGTAAAAAAAAAAAAAAAAAATAAATAATAATGCACATAATGAAGCATGTGCTACGACTGCAGAAGCGCCAAAAGAGACAGTGGGTGCGTCCATGGCTAGCAAGAAGGCAAGAGAGGAGCATCTACACCGATCCCACAACATTTCATGACCCCTCACCAGATCAATGAGTCTGTGCTGAGCTTGCACACTCCAGCAAAACTTTGTCGCGGAAGTGTTCTCCATCTTAACAGTTTGTTTACCTCGCGCCAGGCACAGACTCCACCAAGTAGGACTCCACCCAGCATACCATCACAGTCAGTTGAGTGTTATAAATAAATTTACACAGTGGACAAATAAAGCACAAACACATACTTGCACATGTAAGTCGGTTTTTGGAGTTTTACAGTTGACAATTTGAGTAAATATGTACGATGACTGATTTTCAATTTACATGTACAGTTTATAGCACGAATGTCATTTAACCCCGATTTCTTCCAACCAGTCTGGCAACACAACCGTTGTCCATCCTTCCCGATCCGCCAAATTTTGTTGGTGGTTGTTCATTTTGATCAACCGTCAACCAAAACTAGCAACATGTTGGGAGAAATTTGCCCTGTGTGACGCCGCCTTTACGCTCTCCTCTCCCACTCTCTCATTCCCTTATTCCCTCGTTTTTCCTCCGGTGAGTCAATACACCAAGTTCTGGAGAGAGAGAGAGAGAGAGAGAGAGAGAGAGAGAGAGAGAGAGAGAGAGTTCACTTATTTGAAAGAAAGGGACTCAATGACTGAATAAATGAGGATAAAATAATAAGTAATAATAGGGCTAAAATGGAAGAGAGAGAGATTGGTGGGAGAAAGAAAGAGGAAAGAAGTAAGGAAATGATAAAGAAAGGAGTAGAATAGGAGTAGTGAAAGGGTAAAGGTCAGGAATGAGAGCTAGAAGGAGGGAGGGAGGAGAGAGTGAGAGGGAAGGAGAGCGGGAGAGGATGGTGAGCGGATAGTGAGGGAGGGTGAGGAAGGAGTAGTATGAAATTTTGAGATATGCGTGCAAGGGAAGCCCATCAGAATCTTTTAACTACCACCACCACTTCACCACCATCACCACCATCACCACACCACACCACACCACACCACACCACCAGCCACCAGACCACCACCACCACCATATCCTCATACTGTAGCGGGCGAGTCCCCGCTGAAATCAGTTACCAGTGACGCCTAGGAAAATTGAGTGCTACAGCACAGACTCTGTTTTTGTCATTTATGTTTTAATGTCCTTGTCTCCCGTCGCGCTCCGTTTTGTTTATCTCTTGTTACTTGTTTATCTTCGACTGTCTGTCCACGTCCTGCTATACACTCCTTCTACATATTGTTTACCATACGCATTAGCACTCCAGTGTCATTCACACTACATCTACACAAACGCATGCATACAGAAACACCTTTTCTATGTGTTTTGATTGTCCTAATGATTTATAAGATTTTTTGTGAATAAATAACCCTGACGGATATTGCTTTTCTTTATCCGTGAACCAATACGCGGTTATAATACTCACTTACCACCAACAATTGGTGACCCTGCAGTGTTGCTATGGTTCAAGGTGGCTTAAAACCGGTGCCGTTTTAAGGGCACTCTCTCCCAGAGTGGTAGACCTGCGTCGGAACACCCGATTTATTCGTCTACCCTCTCCTGGGGCAATAAACGTCACCGCCGCTCGGGGTTCGTGAGGTTGAGCCCCAGGTCAGGAGAAACATTACGCCCTTATGGCGCATTTTCCACCTTCAGGGTTTGTTCCCCGCCCTCCCTCAGGCACCCTCTGTGCCCCCTCTCCAGGTGCTTTCTACACCTCCTCCAGGCACCTACACCTCCTCCAGGCGCCCTCTGCGCCTCCTTCAGGCACCTTCAGTGCCTTCTTCAGGCACCTTCAGTGCCTTTCTGCTGGTACGGCGTGTGAGCTCCTGTACACCGTGTGACACTCCACCTAGACACTCAAACGCAGTGCGACACACTACCCACCGATACATGTACAGTGCCACACCAAACTAAGTGTAGGCGGTGGCGTAGGTGGTAGCGCACTGGGCCCACATTCACCGCGTGATGGACGACGCGGGTTCGAATCCCCAAGCTACCACTCGGATTTTTCAGCCACCGCCGAGTGGCCAAAACTACCACATGCTGTCCTGAAGACCACCCATCAACCCGGACTCTAGAGGAAGCCGTCCAAGCGAATCAAGAACGAGTTCCGGGGGGCAGCATGAGCCAATGCAAGATGGCGCCACTATAAACACTCGCCTGCGCCAGAACGGGCTGGGCCGACCATCAGGCCCCACCTGGAAGAAGCCTTGGGCCGACCATCAGGCCCCACCGGAAGATGCCTACCGGCGCAATAGGCAATCAACGTAAAAAAAAAAAAAAAAAAAACAAAAACCCGCAAACACACGACTCACAAGACTCAGTGAGACACGCCAGTACATTGTGACACCCCACTGTGGATTACTCATCGCCTTTTGGATTTACCACCGCCCTCTTGGATTACCCTACTCCTGTGGATTCTTATGTACAGTGCAGAGTCTCCATCAACAATTAAGTGCAGTGAGTTCCCATCAAACAGTGTCACAATAATACCTACCAAGCGTGCAATGTTGTGTTCCAGTGCCTTCTTGGACACTGTGGTTCGCTCCCTGAGCCACTGATTCCCCTAGCACGCGTCAGCGCTGATGGTACGCAGTTCGACGCTCACGGACTGCCGTGGCCCCTGGCACGTGCTAGCGCCCCTCGCTTCTCACGACCTGCTGTGGCCCCTGGCTTACGCCAGCGCCCCAAACACGCAGTCGTTCGACGCTCTCTCTCTGCCGTGGCCCCTGGCCCGCTTACGCCAGCGCCTTTTGCCTATCTGCTTCACCCCGCTCGAATTCACCGTGACTGACAACGCCAACTCTTCCGCTGCGACGGCGGTGTCCTTCATAGCACCGCCCTTTTGCTCACAGGACCCGTCCGTGTGGTTCGCGATTTTCGAATGCGAATTCAAGCCTTCCAGGATCTTTTAACCAGCCAACCTCCCAGCCCAACTCAACGCGCAACTCACCTCAGCTCGACTCACCGCAGCTGAACTCAACTCGCAAATCACCTCAGCTAGACTCACCGCAGTTGAACTCAACGAGCAACTCACCTCGACTTACTGCAGCTGAACACAACGCGCAACTCACCACAGATCGACTCACCGCACCTGTCAACACCACGCACCTCACCGCGCAACGCACCACCAGCAACACCGTATGTGCCACAAAACCCGCACACCATGAAGTTATCGTTTCTTTCTCGAAGTCACTGGGAGGGGAGTGCTGTAGCGGGCGAGTCCCCGCTGAAACCAGTTACCAGTGACACCAAGGAAAATTGAGTGCGAAGCACAGACTCTGTTTTTGTCATTTATATTTTAATGTCCTTGTCTCCCGTCGCGCTCCGTTTTATTTATCTCTTGTTACTTGTTTATCTTCGCCTGTCTGTCTACGTCCTGCTATATACTCCTACATATTGTTTACCACACACATTAACACTCCAATGTCATTCACACTACACTACATCTACACAAACACACACACACACACACACACACACACACACACACACACACACACACACACAAACACCTTTTCTATGTGTTTTGTTTGTCCTAATGATTTGTAAGATTTTTTGTGAATAAATAACCCTGACGGATATTGCCTTTCTGTATTCGTGAATCAATTAGCTCTTAAAACACTTACTAACGGCTCCAAAAATACCACCCCTCACACTACTTTCCAGGTTCTTTCTTGAAGCCTCTCTTCTTTCCATTTTTTCCATGTTTTATGTCACTTTCTTTATTAATTTTATCGTCAGTGTGTGTGTGTGTGTGTGTGTGTTTGTGTGAAAGAGAGAGAGAGAGAGAGAGAGAGTGGGTGCGTGCGTGCGTTTAACAGTAAAGGAGGCAGCTCATCTGATTTTCCTTCCCCCTAACCATCTCTTCACTCGCACTGTCCGTCTCAGGCTCTCACCTTCTCGCAACCTCACTCACCCATATGTTCCTTACCTTTCTTCCTCACTCCCCCGTTATGCGCTCCCGTTCTTCTTCATTCACCGCCCACGTCATTACCCCTCCACTATTACGCTCTCCTCTCCCACTCCTTCATTCCTTTATTCTCTCGTTCTTCCTCCAGTGAGTCAATACACCAAGTTCCAGAGAGAGAGAGAGAGAGAGAGAGAGAGAGAGAGAGAGAGAGAGAGAGAGAGAAAGATGATTCGTTTATTCGAAGGAAAGGGACGCAATGACAAACAGGAGGTATTGAAGAAGGAATTTGAACATTAAAGATCTCTATGGAGAGATCATGTGTGTGTGTGTGTGTGTGTGTGTTTCATCAAGCTCAAGATTCGCGTTCTTCAGTTGTAATAATATCTGGAGCACTGGTGACGGATCTTTGGGAACCTGAGTTTCCTGACAGCCGTGGACACCCGGGAGGGCGTGTAGCAGACTTAGGCTAGGGTGTAGGATCTGGGACAGAGCAGTCATAGAATACGTCTATGGCCAACTTCATTACAGGCTCCATTGTGTTGTCAAAAGTGTCACGCTAAAATCAAATTGACGCTGATAAGATATAATTTTTTTCGCTCAAGTATGGTCAGGGTCTCGTGGAAGTAAATGGTCTGCCAAGCTTCGTCCGAAGCAAGAGTGTAGCCAGGGATTCATGACTTGTTATGGGAATGCGTTTTTTTTTTTTTTTTACTTCATTATAGGACAACATATTAAAAATAAATTATTCCTTTGACTCTTGGTAAATCACAAACCAGTTGTACATAAAAGTTGAGTTTACTAAAAGAAAACACATTTTTTTCGTATTTATTGATGTACAAAGAAGCACATAACGTCGCACCAATCTTCATCACTCACAGAGTCTGGCATCGGCCAGCATCATCAGTGATGAGAATGTGTGTAAGCTTTATTGAAAGCAATTGATATAGTTGTTATAGTGTTATAGTTGCTGAGTGGTTAGCGTGCGGGGCTGACATTCACGGCGCCATGGACAACGTCAGTTCGAATCCCCACGCTACCACCTGGGACTTTTCAGTCACCGCTGAGTGGCCTAAGACTACCCACATGCTGTACATAAAAAACACCCATCAATCCGGACTCTAGAAGAAACCGTCCAGTGAATAAGGAATGAACTCCGGGCCAGCATGACAAGCATAACTGGCGCCACTATATATATATCCTGCCCCACGACTGGCTTGGGCCTACCAACAATATATATATATATATATATATATATATATATATATATATATATATATATATATATATATATATATATATATACTAAAATAAACAAATGTTACTGTATCACAATGAATTTGAATTTAGCGTTATGCTTTTACCATCAAAATGGCGCCTGTAATGAGGTTGGCCACTCCCTTATTCCATGACACCCTCGATTAAGCTATACCACCCCCGGATGCCTTTGGGTGTCAGGCTCCAGCCGTTCCCAAAAATCCGTCACCGGAGCACCAGAGCTTATTACAATGAGGTATATTCATTCTTAGCAGGTGTCACTAGGGATACGGTCACAGGGCCCACGAAGCTTGAGCTATTCTTTCAATTAGGTATCGTGAATTACCTGTGTTTCTCTGGGACTTGTAACAATTACATTTCAATAAGTGACATTATTGTTCATAAAAACGTAGCTGCTCATTCTCGTTGCTTTATTTATTTGTAAAAGAGAGATAATATGAATGTTGTCCGCAGAGCCGTGGCACCCGCCCTCCATTCCCCCCATCTGTGGGGGGCCCCGAATGACAGGGGGGCCCCCAACTATAAGAAAGGAGAGAGAGAGAGAGAGAGAGAGAGAGAGAGAGGTGAAAAGGCAACCCAGTTTTCAAGTTAGATTATCAGCTGTATAAGAGAGGAAAAAAAAAATCTCATCCTGAACCGTTGGAAAGATTTCTTAACATATATATGTAGTACTAATCTTCATGAAATATACCCAAACACTGGAATTGTGTTGAGTTATATAAACAACTCCAGTTACTGTTGCAAGTGTAGAGAAGCTTTAGTAGAATGAAAATAATAAAATATTTTGCGGTCAACAATCTCAGATGACAGGCTCTGATCAAGGAATCATCTCCATTGAACATGTTGTTGCTATATCTCTTGATTTTGATGGTTTAGTTGTGCAAACCATCAAAATCAAGAACAACAATCTTAAAAAAAAAAAACTTTTAATGATCGTTTTGCATTTAAATTATCATACTTTGTTAAGAGAAACATTATTTTTGTACTTCGATAGGCCTTCTTATCAGTCGTGCCCCCGTGTTGTGCCCAGCTCAGCTCCACTTAAATATATAACATCATCATTCGTTGTTGTTTTTAATTGCTGTACTCCTTACTCTTACTGAAAAAAATGTAAAACTCGTTTGTCTGTTTGGGGCCTCACATAAGTTTTTTTTGAGGGGGGCCTCACTACTTCTTGCTACGCCCCTGGCTGTCCGTCAGCCTCTCCTCTTCCAAAATCGTTCTTGTACGAAAGACCTGTGAAATGAAGCAGAAATGAGTTTAAAAAAATATTATTTACATTATATACATATTATCCTGAGTACCTGCTTCAGGTGCATCAGTTTCATAGGCGAACCTTATCAAAAACATTTGGGCGCCAGGCATCTCTGTGAAAGCAGGCCTCCTTTGTTTTTTGTCCGTTAGCAACATTGGCTTCTGTCCAAGAGTGTTTCCATCCACCACAACTCCGGCCTAAACCGCCATCACCTTTGACCTGCCCACGCTCTTGGTATCGGCAGGCGTCTATCCACAGTCTTTGTTTATCTCACACAACAAGCAGCACTCACTTGAGGGGTGAGTATAATATGCTGGGAGCGGAAGTCGGTGACCTCACGGAACCAAACACCTGGCTTCCCTAGTATTTGGGTGGAGAGGGTTGTCGAGATGCCTGACGCCCAAATATTTTGATGAAGTTCGCCGAAGGCAATACTGTCACCCACAGCAGGTACTCAGCAAATAGTGTAATGTAAATATAATTAAGAAAACTACTTTTGCTTGATTTCGCATGGCTTTCATGCTAGAACGATTTTGAATGAGGAGGCTGCCGGACAGCATTTATATATTCTCTCGTTTACCAATAATGAAACAACGAGAATGATCAGCTGCATTATTATTAACAATAGTGTCACCTATTTTATTGAAATATATTTATTACAGTCCCCAGAGAAACACAGGTAATTTACAATAATTGAAGAATAGCTCAAGCTTCGTGGGCCCTGTGACCCAATACCCACTGGCTGCCAACTCTGAATATACCACCTCACTGGGGAACGCGGTCCAGGGCGCGATAAACCATGGTGACACACACACACACACACAATCTTTCATGGTGGCCTTAAACTTCAAATTCTTTTTTAAAGCACACGTATTCTGTTCTTTGTCAGAGTACCTCTCTCTCTCTCTCTCTCTCTCTCTCTCTCTCTCTCTCTCTCTCTCTCTCTCTCTCTCTCTCTCTCTCTCTCTCCACTCGTCCCCTGTCAGCACCACCCCAGCTCATCACCCACCACCCTTATAAAGATATTCCCGCTGCTGTTATGAACTATACAAATTTGTGGAGGCAAATTCCACTAAAATACCGGTGAGGAATGTAAAACTTATTGAATAAAGAGGTTAATGGGAAGAAAGGAAACATTTATATTGATCATACTGAAGACATCATCTATATGACCCCTCCCACACACACACACAAACATATTCACGTTCCCGAAATAAAGTAATCAACTTCGCTCTATATTTAATAAAAAAGGAGAGAGAGACGGTACGGCCGCGCGCGCCCGCGAGCGAGCGATAGAGAGAGAGAGAGAGAGAGAGTGAGAGAGAGAGAGAGAGACAAAGGGCAGGAATGGCAGTCCTTTCGGATCATAAAGGCTGAGAGAGAGAGAGAGAGAGACATTACGCATCACACACAGGAGTCGACGCCTTTACTAGAATATCCAGTGACTCAGCAAGGCTTGCTGCATAATCGCAGCAAATACAGGGTCAGTGAGCCTGTGGTCATGCCAATAGATGCACAACAATGTCTGATCCACAAGCCTGCCTAATACTCAGTCCATACAACTGTTAAAAAGTGATGGAGCAAGGACACAACCTTGCTTCACTCCTGCGTTCATGGAAAGAAACATGATCCTCTTCCTCCCCTCCTACATTTGGCAGAACTCTCAGCTCTTGAGTATGGGCCAGTCAAAGACCAACAGTCCATTAGGAACACTGCGGAAGCGCAGGATATCCCAGATCGCAATGCACTTCATCAAACGCCGTCTTGAGATCGACAAATGCTGCAAGTGTCACGTGGTGAAACTCATGTCGGCGTTCCACCAGTACGCTAATCACAGCTTAGGACTGTGAAGCACCAACAGCTCGCTGTAAATCCACATTAACAAAATATGGTTAAATGCCTTTCCTCGAACACTGACCACAAAAATAACTCTGTAGTTGTTTCACTCAAAGCGGTTCCTTTCCTGATGAACAATCATCCCCCTCTTCCAGTTATGAGGAATGGTACCTGATTCCCAAATGGCAGCCAAGACCGCATGCAACCCGCAGATCATGGCCTCACCTTCAGCTTTGAGCAGCTCCACACTTATGTTACATATACTATATGCCATTTCACCTCTCAGCCTCGCCACACTCTCTCTCTGTCCTCGTTAAGAGGTGTTCTCTCGTTGGTGGGGGATCAACATCCGCCATCTGCAACCCAACAGCTGGAAGCTATCCACTGGGAGGGTCCGCCATGTACAAATGCTCAGGTACTCATCCATACAGGTCCTCTATACATTCAGGTCTAACACGTGATATTTTTAAAACTTTTGTTCAAATACTTCATGTGGAATTTTGTGGGATGTCTGGATTTATCTTGAGTTTTACCTTTAGAATGTTCTGTTGGAGCGTATGTTCGTTTGAGAGAGAGAGAGAGAGGGTAGAATCAGGGCCGCAAGTACTTATTATTTTCTCTGACATTTTCTGGTTTTAAAAGTTTCCTGGCGCACGAAAAGTTGAGGGTAAATCAATACGCACGTGTGTGTGTGTGTGTGTGTGTGTGTGTGTGTGTGTGTGTGTGTGTGTGTTTGAGAGAGAGAGAGAGAGAAGGTGTGTTTTTGTGTAGAGTGTAGAGTACACATAATATCAAGGATTTGATAATACGATTGTCTTACTAACCGACATCGGAATGTTACCCGTGCTCTGAAATCGTTCCCTGGATAGTCACTGCCGCCCCCACCGAGCCCGGACGGGGAGACAGCCAGCAAGGGATGTTGCCTTACTAGCTTTCGAGTCTCAGGTGGCGAGGCGGGCATCGACGCTAGTGCACTGGTTGGATTACGATGCTAGTTATTCAGCAATACTGCTATTACTGCTACTACAACTACTACTACTACTACTAATAATAATAATAATAATAATAATAATAATAATAATAATAATAATGATAATAATGTATTAGATGGTTTAATTAGTACTTGGCAGCTTTTCGGCCTAAAATTAATGCTACAAACAAAATACAAGCAAAAATGGAATGAGTTTCCGGGAGTGTTGGAGGGTCGTTGTGTTGTGTCAGTTTAGTGCGTGCGTGGGCAGCATCAGAGTGGATGCCGGTGAAGTACAAATCCCGTGTGCCATTCCTTGAGGGTCTATGATTCACGCCTTTGGGACGCAGCCGGTTAGCGACTAGTTAACTCAAATCACCAAGCGGTAGAGATTGATATTCTTAACTGGTAATATATCATTTTCTACTTAACCAATTGATTTTCTGCTGTCAGGTATGTCTTCTATTAACCGTCAGACCTGTAAAACAATAGGAAAGAGTGTAACAACAGTAAAATTTTCCACGAAATTTTGTGTGGGGCAGCACGGCCACGGGCGATCCATATGGTCCCGCGGTATCCCAAATCGCGGTTCACCACGAATAAAAATCCAATAGGGGTCTCTTTCCTACTGGGGGTTCTCTGTTCCTCATGACCTCCCTCATGGTCACTAATAGAAGGTGAAGATATAATCATCCGCAGGGGCTCCGGTTCCCACGCCTCCTGTAATTCCATTGTGTTACAGTTGGCTACTCATCCTCCGCAGCAATGCGTTTGCACACATTTATCTCTATTTTCGCTCTTTTTAATCTTTACTCTTTCCTATGGATTTCCTAAAGTTCTGAGCGTTAGTAGATTGCACTGTACTTTCCCCAACCCCCACCCTTTTGAAAGTGGTTAACTATAAATCTATAACCAACTGATTGAACTGATACTATAAACACATATTTATTACTTAATATTTAAAGTTCAAGATGGGCAAGTTTCGTTTCAAAAACAGTAGCTTATCTACCTTTTCTGGCAAAAGCCGATTGCGCTTAGCGTCATATATCAAGCCAGCACTACTAAACAGCTGCTCACTAGGAACGCTACTTGGTGGACAGGAGAGATACTGGCAAGCTACCTTTGCCAAATCAGGGTAGACTGTCTTCATTGTCTTCCACCATTGCAAACTATCTTGACTTGTTCCACTTATTCTTTTCTCTCTGTGATATTTCTCAATATCTTTCATGAGTAAAGTTACTACAGATGAGTTTTCTGCTTCATCATCACTGCTGGAGGCAGAATAGAGTCATTGCTTCATCTAATGTTCCACAGGTGGTAGGTGTTCACTCATATCATCTCTTCTTCGTTTCCTTCTTGGTTCTCCCTCTTCCTCTTCTAGAATAGTCGTCTGACGAAGCTCCTCACATACTCTGGCAAGTGATGATTTTACTTGATCAGTGACGTGAGATGAAGAAAAAATTTACTCTTGTATCTTGGGTCAATATATGTTGCAATTCTGTAAAGATCTTCATTTTCAATCCAAGAAAATCTTTTCTCAACATCAGCTTGCATTGCTTCTTTCATGAAGTTTACTGCCTGTGTTGCTTGTCTGTCTTCATTTAACTCAATCACTGATCCTGAGCCTGGTTCATCTTCAGAGCTTGTATCTGAAGTATGAGTTTCTTCAACAGGGTTAGAAACTACTGATGTGGTATGCTGAAGAGAGTGTTTTAAGGACTTTACAAGTGGAATCACTTCAGCTGCTGTTGATGTGGAGTCACTAAGTTTTTTTGTGATATCTTCATAAGGTTGTAAGGCTTGTACACATATATTATGCATAATCAACCACTCAGTATTGCTGAGCTGTTTGATTTTGGAGTTGGTAGCAGCATACACACACACAGATTTCTTTATTTCTAGTGTTCTTCTTAGTATGTGTAAGGTGCTATTCCATCTTGTGGGTGTATCATGAATAACAGAGTTTAGGTACTTGCAGCCTGTCCTGAATCTTTTAAGTTCATCTTGTGCCATAGTTGAGTGATGAAAGTGCGTAGCAATACTACAGTTTTTTATCATGTTTTCTGTATCACAATGTGATGACAACCCAGTTTTAGCAATCAGCTGTATTTTATGCACAGTACAATCCAAATTATTTACACCTGAGAGAAACAGAGCTTTTTTCATATTTGCTCCAGCATCACGCAGAACACAGTGCACATTTGTACGAGATATGTCCCACTTCATCAACATATCATCAACATTTTGGAAATATACTCTCCTGTATGTCGTTCTTCCAGTGGTTCCACCTAGCACAAAGTTTGTTCTTTCAAATTCCTTATTTATGGTATATGCAGTTAAACTCAGCAATGAGACACCTGCTGAGGTAACTGACCACACATCAGTTGTGAAGGAAAGTTTGTTGTCTTGCTTCACTTCATCAATTATTTCTTTTATTTTCTTGAAAACAGACTAATACATATCACTACATATCGTTGATGAATAGAAATTTCGCTGCTTTAGACTGTATAGTGGAGCAGCTTCAGTCATCAGTCTCATGAATCCTATGTCCTCAGCATGACTGAAGGCAAATCATCCATGACTAACATTTCTGCAATGCATTTATCCAGTTTCTTTGCCTTAGGGTTAGAAGCATCCCATAATTTTGCACTCTGAAATACTCAGCAACATTCCTTTGCTTAGCATCTGTCTTTGCTTTTTGCAAGGTGTTTTTCTATGTTTATTTTTTCTTCCAACTTCTTTGTCTCTTTTGCCATTAACTCTTCAAACTGTTCTTTATGCAGTGATTTCAAGTGGTTTTTCAAAGATGTAGTTCCACGTCCCTTTCGTGAATAATCTTTCTTGCACAACAGACACTGTGCTAGGTCACTTGCTCATAAAATATTTCCACACTTCACTGCTATGTGACGCCATTTTCAGCTGCTGTAGCAGTCAGCACAGAACAAAAAGGCTTTGTAAACTTGATTATAATATCCTTTTAAACCATCACTGGCAAACTGTATTATCAGCGAGGAGCAAAGCAAGGAAGGAGCAGTACTTCTTCCTTCGAAGGCAAACTCTTACCAAACTGATGACCTAGCTGCCAGTGTACTGTGTAGGACTTATGCTCAGAATGCCAGTTTACAACATATGGATCAGTATTATAAATTTTCGAGATGCTTAGCAAATGTGAAAAGAAAATTACTTTATTCTAATGCTTCATTGCATTAATTTCTAGTGAGAAATACATCGAAAAGCCCTCTATAACAGTAATAATGATAATAATAATAAAACAATAGCTAATATTACCTTCCTCTGTGAAAATCTTTTCATCGACAACTCACGGTATCAGAAACAGGCGACAACAGGAAAACTCGTGCGATAAGAAGAGCTCAGCGCTGCCGGTTCATATTTTTTTTAATATTATTATTTGTATAATTATGGAAACATTCGCATTGAAAGTATTTAAGGAAGAAGCACTGAATTCTACCATGTGAAGTGGGAATGATGTCTAAGACTGCAATGTACAACATTACTCAGCCGATCGGGGCCTGACCGCCGACAAAATAGGCAATAATCCCCGGACCGGCGGCTTACCGCCGGTCTGCCTGCAATGAACCGGCACACTGCCAGTAAGCCGGCAGTAGACCAACGACCATATACGATTTTCGATTTCTCGACCGGCGACTGCAGCAGGTCAGTCGGCGTGTAGACCGCCAACCTACCGGCGGCAGACCTGCTGCACATCGACGAGCAAACACTTTCTTTGCATTTTCATATATTTATAATTACCTCCTAAATAGCTTCATACCAAAATTCATTCGTGTGCATAAAACTCTCTCTCTCTCTCTCTCTCTCTCTCTCTCTCTCTCTCTCTCTCTCTCTCTCTCTCTCTCTCTCTCTCTCTCTCTCTCTCTCCTTTCACCCATTCCTCTTCCTCCTTTTTTTCATCTCTTTCCACCCTCTCTCCCTTCTTTCCTCGCTCTCCTCCATCCCTCCCTCTCTCTTCCTCACTCCCTCTCTCTTCCTCACTCCCTCCCACCTGTTCCTCCTTCCATTCCTTTCCCTTCTCTCTCTCTCTCTCTCTCTCTCTCTCTCTCTCTCTCTCTCTCTCTCTCTCTCTCTCTCTCTATATATATATATATATATATATATATATATATAAATATAAATATATATCTATATATCTATCTATAAATATATATATATATATATATATATATATATATATATATATATATATATATATATATTCCTCTTCCTCCTTTATCTCTCCTCTCTCTCTTCATCCCTCATCCCTACCTGTTCCTCTTCGTTTTCCTCCTTCCTCCTTGCTAATCCCCAGGTCAGACACAGATGTTCACTCGCGGTCTACCGCCGGTCTACCGGCGGTCTGCCGCCAGTCTGCCGTGGGTGTCGGCAACTGACCGCCGGTCGACCAACGACATTTTTCCACCGCCAGTCGACCGGGCGCATCGCCGATATCTTTGAAAATTTTAAAGTTGACCGGCGGTGGTCGGCTGCGTCTACGGTCCTCAGGGTCGACCGGCGGTCGACCGGCGGTCTGCCGCCGACAATCCCCGATCTTACACCCGGTCGACCGGCGACCGGCTTATCGGGAGTCATCGGGGACGGTCGCGACTGGGACCGGGAATGTGTGAGAGCCCCTTAACCCTATTCGTTCCGACCCGGGCCACATTTGCCCCCCCCTGAGGATTTTTGT
>NW_026110420.1:65000-80000 GCF_024679095.1 Eriocheir sinensis
TATATTACTCTATAATCTATAGGTTGTGCAATACAAAACACATCACATCCACACATCCTCTGTAGAGTGCGGATGCACGCAGATGCGGATATATTTCACCACAAATACGGATGCCCAGAGCGGATGTTCAGTTTATCACAACTACGGATGCAGTTGCGGATGTGAAAAAATATGCAGTTGTTCCGCAGATGCGGATGCAGATGCCAGATATCATACATCTCTAATATATATATATATATATATATATATATATATATATATATATATATATATATATATATATATATATATATATATATATATATATATATATATATATATATATATATATATATATATATATATATATATATATATATATATATATATATATATATATTATATATATATATATATTTCTATAGTGTCTGTAGGGCTTTCTGGAGGAGGCAGGCAGATTTTATTTACAGTGCCTGCCGTGATATATGACTCTTTCTGGGCCCATGGTGACCCCCAGTGCTCCAGTTGAACAGAAGTCGCTGAAGTTAGGTTGATTGAAAATCTGGACACCACTCGGCGATCGTTTAAAAAATCTGGGTGTTTGGTGGGACTCTAACACTTGGGACCACGGGCTTACTACGCCCGCGTACTGATGTGTTGATTATTATCTTTGAGAGGTTTGAGTACAACAATAATTGATAGGACAAAATTTGGTCTACTAACTATTCAGGCATCTCTTCTCTCATAGTTTTTCAACATCAGTTTGTACTTTTAGTTTGATAACTTTACCTTAAAGTGAACCTGTTCTATTATTATGTTTAGCTTTACCTTTTATCTCTTGATATAACTGTTATGGCTTCAACAGTAACGTTCACTATCACTTTTTTCGCTTGATAAAGCGCAGCAGTGTCGTTGGAAATGAGGTCCGTGACACTGGAGATTGGGGAGGGCGAGGTGGAGACTTGCTGATCCACGGTGTCCTCTAGGCCACCCTGCTCCTCCTCTATCTCTCAGTGTCTTGGCTCTCGCTCTAGAGATTTCTTGGTTGTTGACACCTTTGTACGCAAAAGAATTAAAGCCGAGAAGGCTGTTGCGTGTGTTAAGTAATAAATATATTTGAAGTTATCTTTGTACAGTAATGTCAATATCAAATGTTACCGGCGAGCCTGACTGGGTGAGTTGATATGATGTATGCGCCTCCTCTTTAAATATTTATTTTATTATTAGGTGCTGCCTATAAGCTCCTGTAGGCTGCCTTGAGGGGCCTCTTGGCGACCCCAGCCCGTGGAAGCAGCACAGGTGAATTTTATTTATAGTGGCTGCCGTGATGTATGGTCTTACAGTGACTGGTGGTGGTATGAATGGTGGTGTATGACTGGTAGAGTGGTTAGCGTCTCTTGCTACTAATCTGCGGTTCTAGTTTGAATCCTCTCCGGGCAGTCGGCGTCAGTCCACCCAGCTGTTAATCCTTCCTTTTTGGTTGGGTCGATACATGAGTACCTTGGTAGGCTGTGGAAGTAAACTGTGGTACCCGGATGTTGGATTGGCCACGTGTCGGTTTAATAGGCTATCTCCACCACAGGCTCGAAGAAGGGCCAACGGAACGGAGATGAGCACTGCCGCCACGCGCAACTTTCCGTAAGCTCTCAACTCTTTATCATTTAATTGATTTGTTTACTTGACAAGAGTTATACTGGAACGGTATAGTGGCGAAGACAAGCAGCCTTAATTGTTGTGCATTATTCCTTTATGTGAGCTATATATATACATATATATATATATATATATATATATATATATATATATATATATATATATATATATATATATATATATATATATATGAATTCAGTGAAACAGTTGGAACAGACAATTATAAGTACCTGACTACAAAATAAAAGGCTGAGGCGGGAATAGAAGTTTGCAGAAGGGCTCGGTTACGTGCCTCTGATGTAGCAATAAAGGCCATCTGGAGCTGTAGATGTGGACGTTGAAGTGCTGTTAAAATAGTGGTGTTGGTAGTGATGGTATTTGTTGTTGGTATGTGTATTTGGGGTGATGGTACTGATAATATTACCAATGTGGTAGTACTGGTGCTGGCAGTGGTTGGTAGTAACTGAATATATGTAGTTACAGGTAGTAGTAGTGGTCTTGGTGGTGGCATTGGTGGTGGTCTTATTTTCTCTGCAGTGAAGAGGGAGGCAGCTGAATGGCAAACAGCGATACAAAAAATAAGCCCACTAACTCTGCTCCTACTCAAGTGACAGTAAACGTATTCTAAAGATATCGTTGCATTTGATTGGTGAGGTGTCTTGATACTATTCTCTTGAAAGTCTGTAAGTCGAAGAAAAAAGAAATACAGAGGAAATGCAGAAGAAGGATGTTACAAAGTTTACGAGCGAAAGGGATGAAATAATGAAAATGTTGTTTAAGAAATTAAGACATTTGGATAGTACAAGGGGTGAATAGATTAGAAGTCAGGTGCATCAGGCCACAGGAGCGGTGAAAGACATGCAAATCATGAAGTAAGTTCAAGGTGATTAACATGAGTCAGATGATAGATGAGAGAGAGAGAGGTCTGAGAGTGCGTGGAACCTTCCAACACATGAGATCCATACTCAGTGTGGTAGCGGACAATTGCCCTTGTGTATGGATAACATCTAGGAGAGGAAACGATATGATGGAGACGATAGGAACAGCAACCTCTAGGAAGCTGATTTAACGAGATGGTATATAAAGTTTCCGATGAGATCCTCAATTAAGAACTGTTTCTTGTAGAAGGGACAATTGTGTTATCGAATAATATGGATTATATGTCTGAAGTTTGTGTCAATTACCCAGTGAAGGAAGATATTTTTTGAGGCAATGAAGGATTGAACTTCCTTGTGGACATTCATCAATGATAGTGAAGTCAGTTGTTACATTGCTTCCACACTTGGGTTATATAATTCCTCTTGACAGGTCATCCGTTATAGTAAGGTGATGAGTAAAGCAGAACAGAGTTATCGACATACTGGATAGAACAGTTTGTTTGGAACGATAATAAATAACCAAGAGAGTGAGAGAACAGAACCCTACCGAGAGCAACTGTTGAGTTGGGTTAGGGGTCAAATATAGCCACCATTTACCACGATTTATCGATCTGATGGAAACTGGAGACCTAAGTCTAGAGAGACGTACTTATCTATGCTAGGGTACTTTGAAAGCAAAGCTGTGTGCCGGACTTTGTTAAAAACCACCAATTATTGATGTCGCCAGTGGTGGTGGTTGGTGGTGGTGTTAGCGGTCACTGTACTGGTAGTGGTGCTGGTGGAGAGTGGCCTCAGTAGTGGTGGTGTTCTTGATGGGATTGGTGGTGATTACACTGGTGATGATTTTGCCGTTGGTGTTGATGGCGGTTTGAAAGATGTATTTGCTTATTTTACATTTTAATGCGGTAGGATACTATTTTCCTGGACGAATACATTTATCTTTCTTTATTTTCCAATTCTGGTGTTATTTTTGTGCATGTATATTTTTTATCTGGAAATATCCTCTGTATTTTTGCGTTGCGAAAGTGTGTTTATTTGAAAATTTGGCCCAGAATGGAGTGAAAAAGGCGAGCACTTTTGTGGGCCTGAAGGTTTGAGTGAAAAAAAAAAAAAAAAACATCGAACGTATTGAATTTCGTGCCACTGTGATATATATATTTACGTTTTAAAGCTATCATTTTTTACTTTCTTCGTGTAATATTTGTTGGTATAGTATTGATTGTTGAGGGACGCTGTAATTGTGGCGGTGAGGAAAATGATTGTGTGGAAAGGCATCGCGATGTTGCTCTAGTTAACAGGGATGTGGAGTCAGGTCGGTTAAAATATCCCCGACCATTTCACCTTCGTACGTATCATGTTGTGTGGTGGGTGTGGTGTGTGCTGTGGCTGAGTTTGATATGCCTTCCACTGTACTGCAGAAGAGGGGAAGGGTGGAGGAGGAGAATGAGTCGGCCGGACTACGAGTCGCAATCTTTTATATCGACTCCCCCACTCCCTGACTGTTACTATGTTGTTTTGGTGATGGGGCCGTGGAGGTGATGGTGGTTGATATGTGATGTTTTCAATCCTGCTGTTCTAGTTAATCTGTCATAAGCCCCAGTTATTTTCAAACATATCGGCACCTCTGTATACGCCTGTTTGAAAAAGCCTCTCGTGGAAGTTGCTGGGATGTTCATGGACGGTTCTGTGATCCTAGTACTAGTTTTAACAGACTCTTGCACCTTGAACAGGAAAAAGTCACCCATGAAAACCCAGTTAAAATCTCTGTGGCCTTGGAAAATAGTCACGATAGGAACCCGAGACGTTTAAAATATGGACCATAATGTTATTTTGCTTCGTATTGTAGTGGAGATTTCTGTGGATGACATGGTTTGATTAATAGTTGTGGTGTTGACAGAGTGTTGGTGGCAGTGATTGTATTAGTGGTGGTGGGTGCTTAGATGTTAGTGTTTTTGGAGGTGTGGTAATTGTGAATGTGTAAATTTGCAGTATATGATAGGTGTAGTAGTTACAAATAATGATGATGGTATCGGTGGTAATGGTGATAGTTATGGAAGCGGTTTAGATGAATGTAATAGTTGTGGTAATGGCTGTGTTCTTTATAGGCTGGTAATAGGAGCAGGTTTAGTGGAGGTGATAATAGACATAGTGGCGATGATGATGGTTGTAGAATAGGTTTGGATGGGTGAAATGACTGTGGAAATGGCTGTGATGGTTGTTACGGTAGTTGTAGTAGTAGTAGTAGGAGTTGTTGTAAAGTAGCTGCTGTAGTAGTGATAGTAGTAGCAGTAATAGTAGTAGTAGTAGAAGTTGACTATATTTGTGATGACGTCGGTGTCGGTGTTCTTGACAGTGGTGTTGCCTGTGGATTTGTATAGGGGTACACGTGGTTTCACAACAGTATCAGCATACATATGTAGGTGTTTTATGTGCTGCTTAAAGCGTCAGCAGACTCTCTTGGGGTCTGGATGGCTTTGGCCCGTTAGAAGGCGCGTTAGCTATTTTTTATTTTATTTAAGTGACTGTTGTGATATATGAATTGCTTTGTCATGCTGGCCCCCCCGTTGCTGAATTTGAATTGGATATCTGGAAGCATGTGGGTAATCTTTCACCACTCGGCTGTGGTTGGAAATTATCATTGTCTCGCAGTGGGACTTGAACCCGGGTCTTCGGGACCACCGTGGTCGCATGCTGACCACTCTGCCACCGCCTTCTCAATGGTGGGGTTCAAAATATTGGTGATGGTAGCGGCAAGGGAGGTAGTTAGGAAAGTTGTGGTGTTACCGGTGAAACTGCTGAGGATGATCTTCGATGTGGCTGCTGATGTGGTGGTGGCAAATGAAGTGTAGAATGATTATGGTTGTTAGTGACAATGAAAGGGAAGTAGGTAGATATTTTTGTCGTAGAAGAGATCTCGTGCGTATATTCATGGTATTAGTGCCTCTTCGCATGTTCTATGCCAATCTATGGGAAGGCCTAACTTACTTCATCAACAACCTCTTAAGTGCCAACCAGTCGCCTCGTCGCCTGGTAGACGATAGAGTGATGACCGGAAGTCTTCCGTGGAAGGTTGGTCCGACCTGCGCTTTATATATTATATCAGTATTGTGCAGATAGTGTTTTTCTTTAATATGGTGTTAATGATGTTTGTGTGGTGCTGGCGGTGACAGTGGTAATGATGGTTTGGTTTGGTGGTGATTTAAATGATGGTGCTGGTTGAGCAGGTTATGAAGAATTAAGTTGTTGATGTGAGCTGCATCTGTTTTTTGTTAGCTCAGTTTGGTGATGGTGAAGAAATTGATGGTGTTAAATTGAGGATGGTTAAGGAGATTATGATGCTGGATAGCGGTATTGATGGTTATGGTGACGGTGGTGGTTGTGATGGCTTTAGTGGAATTATGATATGCTGACGATGCTTGTGGATTGTGGTTTTGGCTTAAGATTGTGGCAATGGTGCTGCTGGGATGGATATATATGATGGTATTGAGGTGGATGCTGTGCTGGTGTTGGTGCTGGTGACAAAGATTGTGTTGTTTATGGGACTTAATATTCATGTGGTGATACGCGTATTTTGAGAATGGAGACTTTAGTGTGGTGATGTAGCAGGGTTGTATAGATACTTGTGATAGCGGTGCTGGATTAGGCTGATGGTAATACCGATGACAGTAGGGGCATTCACCCGGGAAGCGCGTCGCCTTGCTCACCCCATAATCTAATTATAACAAGTCTGGTCACTTCCGCGAAAATCTCGTCGGATTTGCGCAATGGCGTCACTTTGTCTTCAAAGATTGGGTCCGTTACGTGGGACCGAGTTCATCTGCATTTACTCTGCAACGAGACGGTGCTGGGGCTTTACAACATTCAATCCTGTCCTGCATGACAGGTTCCCCTCTGTAAGTGTCAACAACTGTAAACCTGAATTCTTCAGTATGGGCATCACTCTGTAACATTTTGATGCTAATTTGATAATTAAAGATGTCAAAGTCTACTGTTACTCTTATTTAACCTGACACTGCTTACATATCGTACTCCATGTTATTAACTATCACTCTGTGCATCAACTTACAAGTTGTGATATATATAAATAGTAATTATTCCACTAATAGCATGTAAACAGGAAAGTCTACAATCAAGATTCTGACTTGAAAATATGTTTTTATTCCATTGCTGAATTATGTAGTTAAATGCCAAATTACATTGTAATCTGTAACATACTAAATTCATTTCTCCACTCTCGGTCTAATCCTTTCCACAGTTAATTATTAAAATTACTAAATAATTACTTCAGTCCATATATATATATATATATATATATATATATATATATATATATATATATATATATATATATATATATATATATATATATATATATGATGATGATGATTATATTACACATGTAATTTACTAACATAATAGTGTATATTGATTACCCCTTCACCAGTATTATTAACTAAAGACTATTAATCTAGAGACAGATCCTCTCTTTTACACCTCACTACATTCACACAAAATACTCACCTTTTCCAAAATTCAAATTCAAAATGGCGCGCAATAACACTGACTCAGGGTCCTCGCCTGGGGGGACCATAGAATTCCCCAGGAGGACTCCCTTCTGGCTGCCGACTTGGGAGGTGTCCTGATAACTCTCGAACCTCCTCCTTATCAATTTCTGGAACATTCTTGGTTTTAGTTCTAATTTCCATTCTGTGGAGACACCATCTCTCCTCCTCTAAACCTCACCTTCTCTTCCTCACCGAAACACAGGCTTTGATTTCTGAGGCTACTGACAGCAATCTCTACTCTGTTCCCTCCTACTTACTGACAGCAATCTCTCTGTTCCTCCCTACTATCTCTATCCTAAATTTCAATCCAAAGCTGGGTGTTGTGCCTACGTGCGCAACGACATCATTGTGACCTTGACTCTTCTGAATTTTCAACCATCTGGCTAAAGACTTCATTGTCATTCTATTACTAGATACATCTGTGCTGTTTATCTCTCACCTAACTCTACTACTAAATATGTAAAATTCTGTGATTATTTGAACTCTAAAATGGAGCACATCTTGACTCCCCCCCCCTTCATGAAATCTCCATCTTGGGAGATTTCAATGTTCACTACCAGCTATAGCTTTCATCCTCTTTCACTGACCAGCCTGGTGAACAAGCCTACAACTTTGCCCCCCTCAACGACCTTATAGGAGCAGTTAGGTTCAGCACCCTACAAGTATTCCCGACCGTCTTGGAGACAGGCCCAACATTTAGACCTCTTCCTTATCTCTAAACCTTCTGCTTACTCTGTCAAACTGTTCTCTTCCGTTGGGCTCCTCCGATCATAAACTTATTTCATATCCTGTCCTATCGCTCCTGTTATTCCTCTGGACCCACCGAAGAGGCGATGCTTCTGGCATTTGCTTTAGCTCGGTGGGACGATCTGAATATGTACTTTTCCGATTTCCGTGGAATGATTACTGCCTCCAGGAGAGAGACCCCTCAGTGTGTGCCCAGCGCATCACTGGGGTGATTGTCTCTGGAATGAGCATACATTCCACGTACTCTACTTATTATGCTAAAAGCGTTGGTTTAATCATGCTTGTTTCGTGCTATTAAAGATAGGGTAGCTCACAAAAGGTACAGGCCTTCGCCTCCTACTAATCATGAACTTTACATTTCAGCCAGAATTGTGCCAAATCTATTCTCCGACTTACCCAAGCCTCTATCATCAATGAAAATGTCAACACCTTGCTTTTCTAATTCTTCCCCGTGACTTCTGACACCTAGCCAAAAATATTCTCCTCAATTTCACTTCACCTCTTTCCTCCTCTCCTTAACCCTGACGGCAGAACTGCCGTCTCATCCTATCTAAAGGCTGAACTCTTCGCTCAAACTTTCTCTGTGAGACTCCACCCTGGTTGATTCTGGGCATATTCCTCCTACTCATCCCTCTCTGACTAATTTATGCCTGTTATTAAGATTCTTCGTAAGATGTTTCTTTCTGTGCCTCTCTGGCCTCAACTCTCAGAGCTTATGGACCTGATGGAGTGCCTCCTATAGTCCTTAAAACTGTTCCGTGCTGACACCCTGCCTGGTCAAACTCTTTCGTCTCTGCCTATCAACATCTACCTTTCCTTCCTGCTGGAAGTAGCATGCCTTCTGTACAGCCTGTGCCTCTAAGAAGGTGACCGTTCAATCCCCTCAAACTACCCCTATAGCTTTACTTTCCTGTATCAAAAGCTTTCAATCAATCCTTACCGGAAGATTCAAAGCACCTTTCCACTTCTAACCTTCTATCTAATCGCCAGCATGGGTTCCCGCAAGGGAGCGTTCTACTGGCGATCTTCTTTCCTCTTTAACTGACTCTTGGTCATCACTCTCTTAGCCGTTCGGTGAAACTTTCTTAGTTGCGCTAGACATATCGAAGACTTCGATAGAGTCTGGAACAGAATCTTTACTTTCAAAACTGCCTCTTTCGGATTCTATCCTCCCTCTGTTACTTTATCTCAGTTTCCCTTTCCGGCCGATTCTATCTCTGCGGTGGTGGACGGTCACTGTTCTTCCCTAAACCTATCCACCCAGTGGCGTTTCCACAGAGGCTCTGTCCTATCACCCACTCTCTTCCCTTGTTATTCATCAAAGATCTTCTTTCCACCAACAAAACTGTCCTGTTCAATCACTCATACGCCGACGACTCCAGTCTGCATTATTCAACTTCTTTTTAATAGACGGCTCACATCTATGGGAAGTACGACTCCAGGCTGGAGCTGCAAAACGCTTAACCTCAGACCTTGCTATCTCATTTCCGATTGGAGTAGAAGGAACCTTGTGTCCTTCAATGCCTTCAAAACTCAATTTCTCCACCTATCAACTCGACACAATCTTCAAACACCTATCCTCATTCTTCGACAACACTCTGCTGTCACCTTCCCTCAACACCTAAAGCATCTCGGTCTATCCTTAACCAAAATCTCAACTGAAAACTTCACATCTCCTCTCTCGCTAAATCAGCTTCTCGAGGTTGGGCGTTCTGTATCGTCTCCGCCAGTTCTTCTCCCTCGAGTAGTTGCTTTATCCATATATAGGGCCTGGTCCGCCTTCGTATGGAGTATGCATCTCACGTGTAGGGGGCTCCACTCACAGCCTCTTCTGGACAGTAGAGGAGTCTAGGCTCTTCGTCTCATTAACTCTCCTCCTCCTACTGATAGTTTTCTGCCTCTTAAATTCCGTCGAGATGTTGCTCTCTCTTCTATATTCTATCGTTATTTTCATGACTGCTCTTCTGAACTTGCTAACTGCATGCCTCCCCCTCCGCGGCCCCTGCTGCACACGACTTTCTACTCATTGTCATCCCTATACTGTCCAAACCCTTATACGAGTTAACTAGCATCTTCACTCTTTCATCCCTCATGCTAGTAAACTCTGGAACAGTCTTCCTTCGATCTGTGTTTCTTCCTGCCTACGACTTGAACTCTTTCAAGAGGAGGGCATCAGTTTCTCTCTTCCGAAATTGACCCTCTTTCACACCTCTTTTGATTCTTTTTGTAGTAGCAGTAGAATAGCGGGCTTTTTTGTTATTGTTTCCTTTTTTTTTGTGCCCTTGAGCTGTCTCTCCTTTGTTGTAAAAAAGTAAACTATAAGAAGAAAAGAATAGAGAGAAAAAATAAGATTTTAATCTACTTATATGAATTTTTGTTAAATAAGAATGGTATACTTGCAGTTAATAAAGAAAAAATAGTATGACTGAAAAGGTAGTATACAGTGGACAGAAAAAAAAAAACGTCACCCATCAATTACTCCGTTTTCTGTCATCGGACCCACCGATGCCAAGCCTCTCCCGCACGTGAACAGACTTGTTATAATTAGACGAAAGGCCTCAACCCTATTCATTTCATTTCACGATATGGGGAGAATGTAATACATTCTGTATAGTTATGTATAGTATGGACGGTATAGTTGTGTTTACAATTAAATAATCCATTCTGGTACATAAATTTGGAGATCAGGTTTTCTCCTGCCTTCACCCTGGGTTCGAGAATTCGCTACGCACCAGTGAGGAACTCGATGGGCAGGACCGAGGCACAAGAAGGGTTAAAGGATCGACAAAGAAGAGGAAACGGTCAGCAGAAGAGATGGGGAGGAGTACCTATGAATGTGGGGCTTCGAATAATGAGAGAGGAGAACTGTTGACAACGATTAAAATGACATCCCATCTGAGAGTGGTTATTAGGCTTGAAAAAAGAGGAGCGAGACCTTACTTTTTATTCTACATTGAGAAGAATTACTCAAATATTTGATACTCTTACGTAGATGTTCCTGTACCATATTCTACAGAGGCAGAAATGTGTGCAAAGAAGTAATGTGCCAATTTCTCAGAATCATCACTTAGAATTTCAAGAAATCTTAGGTCAGAAAGTTATAAACCAATTTTCATTTTTCACTTGTCGATGGACTAATAAAAAAGCATCAGCGGTTCATATTTTATCTGCCCGAGTCATCAACAAAAGGAAATGAAAAATGGTATATGAAAGTATGATATCAGCAGTGTGGCAAATTACGTGTCCAAGCTTACAAATAGGTGTTTCACGGGTATGCAGATAATTAACATTCGATCATAAATTTCTAAACCTAGCGCCGTTGAATTTCGGACCGTTCTTCATAAAAAAAATTACTCATACAGTGTTCATGAAATATCAAGAAAAGTACAGCATAGTACAGTACAGTAAAACTGTACCATAAAAAATACATAAGCTTCTACCGTCAAGAATTTTTTTTTTTTTAGAAATGATCATCTTAAAAGCTTCAATGAAGCACACACACACATAGACACCGTTTCGGTAGCTCAGGTAAAGTTCTCCGCTGCCAGGCTTCACGGTCAGGCAGGCGGAGGTCTGAGTCCAGTTCAGGCTGGATTTTTCCACTGTCAAGGAGCGGTTACTACCCCCTCGAGCAAGGGGATGGGGTGTGGCCTGTGAACTCTGGCAGTACCCAGATACCGATTAGTGAGCCTTGCTCTAATTGGTAGTTACTTACTGGCGAAGACGAGTCTGGCTCAGATTAGGCCGTGAGGATTACACACACACACACACACACACACACACACACCATCACCACCACCACCATCCCTTCCATACAGAAATTCAAATTTTTAAGCTGAGGCTTTAATATTCCTGAGGTTTAACGAACAGACTTTAGATTTTTCCAGGTTGTGTAAAATACTTTTATATTTCATGCAACTATACGAATGGAAGAGTTGCTACAACAGTGATTGTGAGCCCTTCAAAATTTACCTAACGCTGTTTTCTGTATTGTTTGACCTGCCTCCCTCGCCACGCCTTAAAAGACATGGCAAGACCCCTGAGAAAATTATGCAACGCCAGCTGCTTTTTATAGTCCTTCCCCAGTTCAAGCAGTGGTGTTTCAGAGGCCGTGTTACAGCGTTTTCGCGAAATCTTTCAACAAAGTGTCGGATAAGGACTGGAATTTGGCAAAGCATGTTTCAAACCTTGCCCTAGTCTTAGGCCCTTTCACACGAGCGGTTTCTGCTGCTGCGGCACGTGACGGACGGTTTAGCTTTACATTGACTCCTATGGGTGCTTCACACGAAGCCGGAAAGGCTCCGGCAGCCGCACCCTGCCGACTGTTAGCAAGACCGCAGCGGCAGAAATGCCGCACAGCGGTTTCGGTGGTCATGTGTTACTATGGCCGCGTTCACATGTGGGTTTGCTGCGTGCGGCGAGGGATAGTTGTCTGTCAACACTGGGAGGAAGGTCACGCGACCACTTTGTCTGCACCATTGAAAAGCTTGTATGCACTATATTTTCCATCTTATGAACTTTCAATTAATGTATATTGAAATGTAAGTGTCTAACATATTAATTATGTATACCTCTGTACAACAAACGTCTGCATATACATTTCAGGGTTATGGCTAATTAAAATTATCATGACACGAAGCTGCTGATCTCCGAGATTGAAAGACGGCTTGTTTGTGGAATCCTCAAGAGAGGATTACAAATATGACTGAAGGAGATACCGAAGCGGATGTGGCAGACACCGCACTTGACCGTAGATTTCAGGTGCCATGCGGCTGCTCGCCGGAGCGGTACAAACCGCTCGTGTGGAAGGGCATACGGCTGCCGCAGCGGCAGAAACCGTTCTTAGAAAGGGGCCTTACTATTGCCCACTATTAGTTGCAGTAGTACTTAACTTTTAATATTAAGTTCGCAATTCAGTTGGTAGTAGTAGTAGTAGTAGTAGTAGTAGTAGTAGTAGTAATAACCGTAATGATTAAGTGGAAAATATTAGCAAAAATAGTTTACTACATATTATTATAAAATCAGTTACGTCGGTAATATGTACATTGTATAATGTTACTAGTGAACCTTGTAGTTGTGTTGGCAGCAGCAGCACGGGTGGACATGAAGGCAGCACCTAAAAAAAAAAAAAAAAAAAAAACGTCGAAACCCCTTTTGAAGTGTCTTGAAAATATTAAAAGTCGTGTGCCTCTTGACATATGATGGTTATGTTTTATTTTTAAACATTTACGATTTCGTAAGTTATCACATCATCCTTCAGGCTTTTAACATCGGCTCCGTTCAGGGGATCTTTACTGTGAATAACGTGGGACTGACGACACCCGCAAGGTAGGTACTGCAGGGTGTGCGGTGATATATGCAGATGTGTACTAACAGACATTCTCTCTCTCTCTCTCTCTCTCTCTCTCTCTCTCTCTCTCTCTCTCTCTCTCTCTCTCTCCTGTGTGTGTGTGTGTGTGTGTGTGTCAGACGGCGGAACATGAGGGCAGGAAGGGTTCCAGCCACCCACACACACACACACACACACACACACACACACACACACACACACATTCTGGGCGGGTGGTAAAATGTAGGTAGCCTCAGAAATTTAGTAATTATGTTCATTGTATTCAACTTTTATTACTACATTGAATATTTTCATAAATCAGTAAACGAACAATCTTTTGAACTTCCTTATTCATTAACTTAAACTCACCATACTTACTACACACCACACACACATTATACAGGGTTAATTGTTGACAAAAGCTTGAAAATAATACAGATCCTTGCTTCTCATTTCAGAGATAATGCTTGGTAATTCCATTTCCTTCAGCCTCCCAGGCCTCAGGGCAAACAGGAAAGGAAAGTATCTGAACATCCTGGACACGCACAGATCAACACGGCCTGACAACCTCCCGCATTTTTTATAAATTACTAAAGCAGCAAATCCTTCAACCAGTTACTGTCACTGCATCCTTAATTGGTTAGCATAGCTGAACTAAGCGCCAAAAACTGAACAATAGATTTTTTTTTTTACAACAAAGGAGGCAGCTCAAGGGCACACAAAAAGAAAACAATAATAAAAAAAAAGCCCGCTACTCCTCGCTCCAAAAAAAGAAACAAAAGAGGTGGCCCTAAGCAAGATAAAATACGGAGGAGAGATGTGTCTGATACCCTCCTCTTGAAAGAGTTCAAGTCGTAGGCAGGAGGAAATACAGATGAAGGAAGATTGTTCCAGAGTTTACCAGCGTGAGGGATGAAAGAGTGAAGATGCTGGTTAACTCTTGCATAAGGGGTCTGGACAGTATAGGGATGAGCATGAGTAGAAAGTCGAGTGCAGCAGGGCCGTGGGAGGTGGGGGAGGCATGCAGTTAGCAAGTTCAGAAGAGCAGTCAGCGTGGAAATATCGATAGAAGATAGAAAGAGAGGCAACATTGCGGCGAAATTTAAGAGGTAGAAGACTATCAGTATGAGGAGGAGAGCTGATGAGACAATGAGCCTTAGCCTCCACTCTGTTCAGAAGAGCTGTGAGTGGAGCCCCCACACATGAGATGCATACTCCATACGAGGCGGACAAGGCCCTGTATATGGACAGCAACTGTGCGGGGGAGAAGAACTGACGGAGACGCTACAGAACGCCCAGCCTCGAGAAAGCTGATTTAGTAAGAGAGGAGATTTGAAGTTTCCAGTTGAGATCTTGAGTTAAGGACAGACTGAGGATGTTTAGTGTTGAGAAGGTGATAGGTGTTGTCAAAGAATAGGGGACAGTTGTTTGGAAGATTGTGTCGAGGATAGTGGAGAAACTGTGTTTTTGAGGCGTTGAAGGACACCAGGTTCTTCTTGCCCCAATCGGAATAATAGTAAGGGCTGAGGCTAAGCGTTCTGCAGCCTCCAGCCTGAGTCGTTGTTCCTGTAGGGTGGGTCTTCTATTAAAAGAAGTTGAGTAATGCAGAGTGGAATCATCGGCGTAGGAATGGATAGGACAGTTCGTTTTGGAAAGATGATCATCAATGAACAACAGAAAGAGTGGGAGATAGGACAGAACCCTGTGGGACACCACTGTTAATAGATTTAGGGAAGAACAGTGACCGTCTACCACGGCAGAAATAGAACGGTCAGAAAGGAAACTGAGATAAAGGTACAGAGAGAAGGATAGAAACCGTAGGAGAGTAGTTTGAAAGCAAAGATTTGTG
>NW_026110420.1:85000-97500 GCF_024679095.1 Eriocheir sinensis
GAGAAAGAAGAGGAAGAGGAGGAAGAAGAGGAAAAGGAGGAAGAAGAGGAGGAAGGAAAGGAGGAAGAGTAAGAGGAAGAAGAGGAGGAAATAGAGGAAGAAGAGGAGGAGGAGGAAGAACAGGAAGAGGAGGAAGATGAAGAAGAAGAGGAAGAAGGAAGGGAAGAGGAAGAAGAGGAAGAGGCAGAAGAAAAGGAAGAGGAAGAAAAAGAGGCGAGAAGCTAGCGAGAAAAGGAAAAGGAGGAAGAGGAGGAAGATGAGGAAGAGGAAGAATAAAAGGAGAAAGAAGAGGAAGAGGATGAAGAAGAAAAGGAGAAAGAAGAGGAGGAGGAAAAGAAGGAAGAAGAGGAAGAAGAAGAAGAAAAGAAGGAAGAATAGGAAGAGGAGGAAGAAGAAGAAAAGAAGGAAGAATAGGAGGAAGAGGGAGAAAAGGATTTTATTTCTTGAGAGTTTCTTTTCACTCATTATTCACTATTGCTTTACACCATTGATTAGGTTCCAGTACTTAGTGTTCACGAGCGTTATTGTTGTTCAGAAAATCAATACGATGCTGGCTACATGAGGGCGAAAATCTCAAGGGGTCGGAACGTATAGGGTTAAGAAGAGGATGAGGAGAAGCAAGGGAGGCGGGGGACGAGGAGGAGGAAAAAGAGGAGAAATTATTTTAGGTGATAAAAAGGATGTCGCAACTGTTAGGAGGAGGAGGAGGAGGAGGAAATGAAATGAGGCAAATGACGTTTAAATAAAGATAAAGAGGAAGAGAAGGATATAAAATGACGCAAATGACGTTAAAATAGGATAAGGAGGAAAAGGAGATTGTTGGAAATAGGACGAGGAGAAGGAGGAGATGGAGCGATGGAAATGACGTTAGTAAGGACAAGAAGGATGAAGAGGAGACTGAACGAATAAAATGAAGTTGAATAGGATAATAAGTGTCGTCTAAACAAGAGGAGGACGGCATGGAATTCGGAGCAGCACATAGAGGCATGGAATCAGGAGCAGCACATAGAGGCATGGAATTAGGGAGGCACATAGAGGCATGGAATTAGGAGCAGCACATAAGAGACATGGAATTAGGAGCAGCACAAAGAGGGATGGAATTAGGAGCAGCACATAGAGGCATGGAATTAGGAGCAGCACATAGAGGCATAGAATTAGGAGCAGCACATAGAGGCATGGAATTAGGAGCAGCACATGGAGGCACATCAAGTAATAATGATTGGGGCAAAAATATATATTTCACAAAGGGAGTGGTTCCTATATTGACTGAGGGAGTGCGAATATTTCAAGGGGAGTGCAAATTGGATGTATAACAATGACTGGTGGAGTGTAAATTATACGTATAATAACGACTGGGGAGTGCATATTAAATGCTACACCGGCACAGGGTTAATGAACCAAAAAGCTTACATACACGCTGGCCATATTTTCCCCCAAGGCCACAGTTTTTGACAAGTTCCAGGTAACTGATATTCACAAACAAAATTATGTTCTTTCGCACCTCATCTTATGCAGATCAACGTGCACTTGGGCACGAGCACGGCGGCCTTCACCGAACACTCCAGCGAAAAAGCAAGGCTGAAAAATAAAAGAATCCCTGAAGTTGCTAGTTTTACGATGCGAGTCAAAGTTTGGCGGGTATCTTTAACGACCAGAATGAGCATGAAATTTGCATTTTATTGCTGAAACTAAAGGACGACGTGACATAATATTTTTCCACCGGCATATATATATATATATATATATATATATATATATATATATATATATATATATATATATATATATATATATATATATATATATATATATATATATATATATATATATATATATATATATATATATATATATATATATATATATATATATATATATATATACCTAATAGATTTTGGTCATGATAATTATTTTTGCAGTTATGAGTATTAAGATGTAGAATATTGATGTTTCTGTGAATGACCTCTTAGTATTACGCCTATTATTCTATTTCCGTAGTTACTTTTTATAGTTTTCACTTGTGGAATGTCTGCTTTGTAAGAGCAGGATTTTAAAAATTAACGAAGAGTATTACTGTATATTTATAAGGGCAGTTTTATCTGGCGTGCATAAAGCTCGCCCATAATACAAGGAAGCAAAGAGAATGGAAAAACACATCACATTTAGACCACAGCATCATCGAGATTATTTTGGGGTCAACAAGACACTCAAGAACACATAAAAGAATACTAAACAACACAGCCTTTAGATTTTATCATCACAATCAAGGGTTTAAGCTGGATCTACTTGAGGAAGAGGAGGAGCTTGCGCGAGATTGTGATATTAGTACTATCTCCCATGAATGCCCTTTTAGCTATGACAGTGGTTCCCAAACTGGGGGGGCACGCCCCCCAGGAGGTCAGTAAGCTTTCGTGACCAACAAAAGAACATCCGCCGTAGACGGAGTTGTCCGCCTCGTTCCCTCCTTCAGCTGATCGGTGCACTACATTATATTATCATTTTGTAGATAGTGATTTACATCAACACGTTCAAGAACCGACTCGGGGAAATAATATACTTGACCTTATCTTTTCAACGACAGCTGATTTAGTTAACGAAGTAAATGTTGGTCCAATTTTTTTTCTAGCGATCATCGAACAATCACATTCAACATCAAGATGAAAGAAAGTAAAGTAACCCCTAATAAGAAAAGATGCCTGATTATTCGTAAGACTCCGATCAATTCTAAGTAATTCTGACTGGACTGTAATTTCGACGGAAACAGATATTGATAAATCATGGGAGGCCTTCACCACAATATTGAACAATGCCATAAGCACATGCGTACCCTATCGTAACAGACGTACAACTTTTAAGAAAAAAAACATATGGTGGAATAACGAAATTCAAAATAGCCTCTCTCTTAAAAAACGCGTATAAAGCAGATACATATCAACTTACGAGTGAGACTGACAAACTAAAGTTGGACAGTTGGCCGCGAAACCAAAAAATTAATAAAACGAAGCAAGAAAAACATTGAAGAATATATAGCGGAAACAAGTAAATCTAATCCTAGATAATTTTTTAGCTATGTAAATAATAAAAAAAGTCACTCACTTGTAGTATCGGACCGCTTGCTAATGATAATTGTAACCACACGAACGATGAAAATGAAATGGCTACAATCCTAAATAACTTTTTCGCATCCGTATTTACAGACGAAGATTATTTATCACCTCAACCGCCGGAGCTTAAAAGGACCGGTAGGAAGACACCTACCGAACGGGCGCAAGCCACTCCCGGTGAGGTATATATGGGAAGCGAGGAGGGTACTGAAGGCCTCCAAAGACCCTTCCCATGTCCTCACTAACTGTTTCTCTATTGTCTCATCAACACCAGAGAGTAGTTCAGCATGCTCTCTAAAGACACATCTTCTTTCTATCCACATCACACTACATTCACACAACATACACACCTTTTCCCAAAATTCAAAATTCAAAATGGCGAACCATAACCATGCCTCGGAGTGTTGGTGCCGTAAGTGAGTGTTCTGAGGTTAATCGGTTCACGGAGAGACAAAGTCATAATCCGTCTGGGTTATTTTATTCACAAAATTTCGTACAGGTCATGGGCAAAAACAAAACAAATAGAAAAGGTGTTTGTGTGCGTATGCGTGTGTATGAATGTTGTCAAGCGTGAATAACATTTACGTGTTGGTGTGTGTGTGGAACAATGTGTAGAAGTGGACAACAGGAGGACATGGACGGACAGTCAAAGAAGTAACGAGTAACAAGAAAGACAAACATTGAAGATGCACAAGACAGACAGCCAGACAAGTACAGCGACAATGAAAATATACTTAACGAGTCTGTGCTTGCAGCGCCACATTTTCTTTGTCTCATCGGAGGAGAGTACGCGACCGTTTCAGTGGTGGCTTGCTACAGATACTCCCCCCCCAGTGACGAGAAAGGAGGAACCAAATCGTCCCTGGTGCGGGGGGGCTGTGGCACAGACAATGTTGCGTTGCGGTGAGTAACGTTGCGCTGTGAGTTGCGCTGAGTTGAGTTGAGGTGCGCGGTGAGTTGCGCTGAGTTGAGTGGAGGTGCGCGGTGAGTTGCGATGAATTGAGTTGAGGTGCGCGCTGAGTTGCGCTGAGTTGAGTTGCGTTGAGGTGCGCGGTGAGTTGCGCTGAGTTGCGTTGAGGTGCGCGGTGAGTTGCGCCGAAATGCAGTGCGTTGAGTAGAGTTGTGCTGCGCGGTGAGTTGCGCGGTGAGAACAGCTACGGTGAGTCGAGCTGAGCTGAGTTGCGCGATGAGAACAGCTACGCTGAGTCGAGCTGAGGTGAGTTGCGCGGTGAGAACAGCTACGGTGAGTCGAGCTGAGGTGAGTAGTGCAATGAGAACAGCTACGGTGAGTCGAGCTGGAGTGAGTAGCGCAGTGAGAACAGCTACGGTGAGTCGAGCTGAGGTGAGTTGCGCGTTGTGTTCAGCTGCAGTGAGTCGAGCTGAGGTGAGTTGAGTGGTTGGCTGTTTAATAGATCCTGGAAGGCTTGAATCCGCACTCCAAAATCGCGAGCCACGTAGACGGGTCCTGAGCAGAAGAGTGGTACTCTGAAGGACACCGCTGTTGCAGAGGAAGAGTTGCATGTCGTCGTCAGGTATGGTGAAGTCGAGCGGCGTGGAGATGGGCAAAAGGCACTGGCGTAAACGCGCCGGGGGCCACGGCAGTCCGAGAGCGTCGAGGGAACTGCGTGTGAAGGCGCTAGCTGCCAGCGTGCCAGGGACCTCGGCAGTCCGTGAGAGTAGAACGAACTGCGTGTGTTAAAGACGCCAGCTGCCAGCGTGCCAGAGGCCTCGGCAGTCCGTGAGGGCGTCGAACGACTGCGTGGGAAGGCGCTTGATGCCAGCGTGCCAGGGGCCACAGCAGGTTGAGGAGTGAAGGGCGCTAGCATGTGCCAGGGGCCGCGGCAGTCCGTGAGAGTAGAACGAACTGCGTGTACTGTAGGCGCTGGCGCGTGATAGGGGCCGCGGCAGTCTGGTCCGTGAGTGAGTCGAGCAGACTGCATACTATAGAGCTGGCGCGTGCCAGGGGAGGCACAGAGGCGCCTGGAGGAGGCACTGAAAGTGCCTGGAGGAGGCGCTGAAGGTGCCTGGAGGAGGCGCTGAATGTCCCTGGAGGAGGCGCAGAAGGCGCCTTGGGACGGGACACAGAGGGTGCCTGAAGGGGGCACAGAGGGTGCCTGGAGGGGGCACAGAGGGTGCCTGGAGGAGGCGCAGAAGGCGCCTGGAGGAGGACACAGAGGGTGCCTGGGGTAGGCGGGGGGAGAACCCTGAAGGTGGCAACTACGCCCACGGCGTAATGCTTCTCCCGACCTGAGACTCAGTCTCACGAACCCCAAGCGGTCGTGAGACTTATTGCCCTAGGAGAGGGTAGACGAATGGATCATTTCAGACCCAGGTCCACTGCTCTGGGAGAGAGTGCCCTATAAACGGCACCGGTTTACAAGCCACCTTGAACCATAGCAACACTGCAGGGTCACCAATTGTAACATTTACGTGTTCGTGTGTGTGTGCAACAATGTGTAGAAGTGGACAACAGGAGGACATGGACGGAGAGTCAAAGATAAAAGAGTAACAAGAAAGACAAACATTGAAGACGCACAAGGCAGACAGGCAGACAAGTACAGTGACAATGAATATACACTTAACGAGTCTGTGCTACAGCGCCACATTTTCTTTGTCTCACTGGAGGAGAGTACGCGACCGTTTCAGCGGTGGCTTGCTACAGGAGTCCCCTGTCTGTGTGGGGGGAGGGGGCACAATGTCCCTCAGGGAGGACTCCCCTCCTGGCTGCCGACCTGAGAGGTGTCTTGATAACTACTCGAACCTCTTTCTTATCAATTTCTGCAGCATTCGCGGTCTTCGTTCTAATTTTCATTATGTGGAACACCATCTCCTCCTCTAAACCTCACCTTCTCTTCCTCACTGAAACACAGGTCGCAGAGGCTACTGACAGCAATCTCTACTCTGTTCCTCCTACTATCCCTATCCTAAATTTCAATGCAAAGCTGGATGTTGCGCCTACGTGCGCAACTACATCACTTGCTCTGGTGCCCACGACCATGACCCTTCAGAATTTTCCACGATCTTGCGAAAACTTCATTGTCATTCTATTACTAAATACATATGTGCTGTTTATCTCTCACTTAACTCTACTAACAATGTAAAATTATTTGACTACTTGAACTCTAAAGTGGAGCACATCTTGACCCACTCTCCCTTCGCTGAAATCTCCATTTTGGAAGATTTCAATGTTCACCACCAGCTTTGGCTTCTATCCTCTTTCACTGACCAGCCTGGTGAACAAGCCTATAACTTTGCTCTCCTCAACGATCTAGAGCAGTTGGTTCAGCACCTTACACGTATTCCCGACCGTCTTGGAGACAGGTCCAACATACTAGACCTCTTTCTTACCTCTAACCCTTCTGCTTACTCTGTCAAACTGTTCTCTCCGTTTGGCTCCTCTGATCACAACCTTATTTCTGTATCCTGTCCTATCGCTTCTGTACATCCTCTGGACCCACCGAAGAAGCGATGCTTCTGGCATTTTGCTTCAGCTCGGTGGGACGACCGGAGGATGTACTTTTTCCGATTTCCCGTGAAATGATTACTGCTTCCAGGAGAAAGACCCCTCTGTGTGTGCCCAGCGCTTCACAGAGGTGATTGTCTATGGAATGGAGGCATACATTCCACATACTTTCTCTACTCCCCATGCTAAAAAGCCTTGGTTTAATCACGCTTGCTCTAGTGCTATCAAAGATAGAGAGGCAGCTCACAAAAGGTACTAGAGCCCTCGAACTCCCGCTAACCATGATCTTTACATTTCCGCCCGGAATTGTGCCAAATCTATTCTTCGACTTACCAAAAACTCCTATATCTATAGCAAATGTCAACACCTAGCTTTCTTTAATTCTTCCAGAGACATCTGGCACCTAGCCAAAAATATCTCCTCCAATTTCCCTTTTTCCTCTTTCCCGCCTCTTCTTAACCCAGACGGCAGCACTGCCGTCTCATCTATCTCTAAGGCAGAAATCTTCACTCAAATTTTCTGTAACAACTCCACTCTGGACGATTCTGGGCATATTCCTCCTACTTATCCGCCCTCTGACTCCTTCATGCCTGTTATTAAGATTCTTAAGAATGATGTTTTCTACGTCCTCTCTGGCCTCAACTCTCAGAAGGCTTATGGACCTGATGGACTGCCTCCTATAGTCCTTAAAAACTGTTCCGTGCTGACACCCTGCCTGGTCAAACTCTTTCGTCTCTGCCTATCAACGTCTACCTTTCCTTCCTGCTGGAAGTACGCCTTCGTACAGCCTGTGTCTAAGAAGGGTGACCGTTCCAATCCCTCAAACTACCGCCCTATAGCTTTACTTTCTTGTCTATCTAAAGCTTTTGAATCAATCCTTAACCGGAAGATTCAAAAGCACCGTTCCACTTCTAACCTTCTATCTTTCCATAACAAACTGTCCTGTCCACTCATACGCCGACGACTCCACTCTGCATTATTCAACTTCTTTTAGTAGAAGACCATCTCAACAGGAAGTACACGACTCCAGACTGGATGATGCAGAACGCTTAACCTCAGACCTTGCTATCATTTCCGATTGGGGCAGAAGGAACCTTGTGTCCTTCAATGCCTCAAAAACTCAATTTCTCCACCTATCAACTCGACACAATCTTCCAAACACCTATCCCGTATTCTTCAACAACACTCAGCTGTCACCTTCTTCAACATAAAACATCCTCGGTCTATCCTTAACTCAAAATCTCAACTGGAAACTTCATATCTCCTTTCTTGCTAAATCTGCTTCTTCGAGGTTGGGCGTTCTGTATCGTCTCCGCCAGTTCTTCTCCCCCGCGCAGTTGCTATCCATATACAGGGGCCTTGTCCGCCGTCGTATGGAGTATGCATCTCACGTGTTGGGGGGTCCACTCACACAGCTCTTCTGGTCAGTGTGGAGTCTAAGGCTCTTCGTTTCATCAGCTCTCCTCCTCCTACTGATAGCCTTTTACCTCTTAAACTCCGCCGCGATGTTGCCTCTCTTTCTATCTTCTATCGATATTTCCACGCTGACTGCTCTCCTGAACTTGCTAACTGCATGCCACCCCCCTCATGCGGCCCCGCTGCACATGACTTTCTACTCATGCTCATCCCTACACTGTCCAAACCCCTTATGCAAGAGTTAACCAGCATCTTCACTCTTTCATCCCTCACGCTGGTAAACTCTGGAACAATCTTCCTTCATCTGTATTTCCTCCTGCCTACGACTTGAACTCTTTCGAGAGGAGGGTATCAGGACACCTCTCCTCCCGAAATTGATCTTTCTTTCGGCCACCTCTTTTAACTCTTTCTTGGGAGCAGCGAGTAGCGGGCTTTTTTGTTATTGTTTTCTTTTTTTTTGTGCCCTTGAGCTGCCTCCTTTGTTGTAAAACTACTGGCGATCTTCTCTTAACTGATTCTTGGTCATCCTCTTTTAGCAGCTTTAATGAAACTTTCTCAGTTGCGATAGACATATGAAGAGCCTTCGATAGAGTCTGGCACAAGTCTTTGCTTTCTAGACTGCCCTCTTTTGGATTCTACCCCTCTCTCTGTTCCTTTATCTTCTGTTTCCTTTCCAGTCGTTCTATCTCTGCCGTGGTAGACGGTCACTGTTCTTCCCCTAAACATATCAACAGTGGTGTTCCACCCACCCACTCTCTTTCTATTATTCATCAATGCTCTTCTTTCCATAACAAATTGTCCTATCCACTCATACGCTGATGACTCCACTCTGCATTATTCAACTTCTTTCAATAGAAGACCCTCTCAACAGGAATTACATGACTCCAGGCTGGAGGCTGCAGAACGCTTAACCTCAGACCTTACTATCATTTCCAATTGGGGTAAAAGGAACCTTATGTCCTTCAATGCCTCAAAAACCCAATTTCTCCACTTATCAACTCGACACAATCTTCCAAACACCTATCCCCTATATTCTTCGACAACACTCATATGTCACTATCTTCAACATTAAACATCCTCGGTCTATTTAACTGAAAATTTTAACTGGAAACTTCACATCTCCTCTCATTAAATCAGCTTCCTCGAGGTTGGGCGTTCTGTAGCGTCTAAGCCAGTTCTTCTCCCCCACACAGTTGCTATCTATATACAGGGGCCTTGTCCGCCCTCGTATGGAGTATGCCTCTCACGTGTGGGGGGGGGCTCCACTCACAAAGCTCTCTTGGACAAAGTGGAGTATAAGGGTCTTCGGCTCATCAGCTCTCCTCCTCTTACTGATAGCCTTCTACCTCTTAAATTTTGCCGCCATGTTGCCTCTCTTTCTATCTTCTATCGTTATTTCCACGCTGACTGCTCTTCTGAACTTGCTAACTGCATGCCTCTCTCCCCTCCCGCGGCCACGCTGCACACGACTTTCTACTAAAGCTCATCCCTTTACTGTCCAAATCCCTTACGCACGAGCTAATCAGCATCTTCACTCTTCACTCTCATCCCTCACGCTGGTAAACTCTGGAACATTCTTCCTTCTTTCCAATCTTTCCTCCTGCCTACGACTTGAACTCTTTCAAGAGGAGGGTATCAGGACACCTCTCCTCCCGAAATTGACCCCTCTTTCGGCCACCTCTTTGGATTCTTTTTAGGAGCAGTGAGTAACGGTCTTCTTTTTATTATTGTTTCCTTTTTTGTGCCCTTGAGCTGTGTCCTTTGTTGTAAAAAAAAAAAAGGCATGCTCATCGTAGAAACTGACATTTTTCGCACCATTGAAAAGATTAAAGTAAGCAAAGCTCCTGGTCCAGACAAAATTACCCCTAGGATCTTAAAAGAAATCAGACATCAAATTTGTACACCGCTCTCTATCATATTCAATAAATCTTTAACCCTAGAACTGTAACGTTTAATTTGACTAACGCAAAGAGTATAACGTGGGTCCGGCCGGACCCACTGTAGAAAATATTGGAAAAAAATACAAAAATCATAGTTCTTGACCTCCAAAGCTACAAATCTCTAAAAATATACATTCGTGAATAGTCATAGTATTTAAATCATTTTTTTTCTGCACACCTTTTTTTTGTAGTAAAAAAAAAATACTAGGTAACTAAAATTCCTCTTTCCTGGATGGATGGCCTTCATGAAGAACGATGGCAAGTCCTTATGCATAAAAAAAGTAAGATGCCTGTGTAGCAGTAACCCCTAGAAACCGTCATGTGCTCCTCCCGGTGACTCAAAGAAAATGGTGCAACAGCAGACTTAATGTTTTCGTTGTTGTGCTACGTGTCTCGTCCCGTCTCCATTGTTAACTTTTCTCGTTAATTGTTCTCTTATACATTTTGTACACCACATACACCAACACTTCAATGTCATTTAAGCTACACAATATTCACATACACGCATATACACTTAACCACGTATTTTATGTGTTTTGTTTGTCCCAATGACTTGTATGTATTTTTGTAATAAAATAACCATGACGAGTATTGTTTTTTCCTTACCCGTGGACCAACTAGCAATTTGAGCACTGACAATTGGTGACCCTGCAGTGTTGCTATGGTCCATGGTGGCTTTAACTTGTGCCGTTCATAAGGGCACATTTCTCCCAGAGCGGTGAACCTGAGTCAGAACACCTGATTCATTCGTCTACCCTCTCCTGGGGCAATAAATCTCACCTCCAACCCTGGGGTTCGTGAGATTGAGCCTCAGGCCAGGAGAAGCATTACGCCCCTGGGCGTAGTAGCCACCTTCAGGGTTTCTCCCCTCCCCTCCCCTCCCCCAGGCACCCTCAGTGCACCTTCAGGCACCTTCTGTGCCACTTCAGGCACCTTCAGTGCCTCCTCCAGGCACCTTCTGTGTCCCCTTCAGGCAGATTATGTGCGCCCTCCCGCTGGTACGGGGACGGAGACATGCAAACACAGTGCTACACAAGACTCAGAAGACACTCAAACACAGTGCGACACACTACCCACTGAGACATACAAGCACAGTGCCACAAAAGACTCAGTGAACACGCAAACACAGTGTGACACTCCCCACTGGATTACTCACCGCCCTGCGGATTACTCACCGCCCTCTTGGATTACTCACCGCCCTTTTGGATTACTCTACTCGCCTGTGGATTCCTTACGTACAGTGCAGTGAGTTCCCATCAACTGTTCAGTGCAGTGAGTTTCCATCAACAGTTCAGTGCAGTGAGTTCCCATCAACAGTTACAATGTCACAATGTTCCCTACCAAGCGTGCAGTGTTGAGTTACAGTGCCTTCTTGGACACTGTACTTCGCTCCCTGAGCCACTGAGGCCCCTGGCACGTGCCAACGCCTTCGGCATGCAAGCCGTTCGACTCTCCCACGGACTGCCGTGGCCCCTGGCACGTCCCAGCGCCCCTCACTCCTCACGACCTGCTTTGGCCCCTGGCACGCTGGCAGCCAGCGCCTTTTGCACGCAGTTCGTTCAACGCTCTCACGGACTGCCGTGGCCCCTGGCATGTTTACGCCAGCTCCTCTGCAAATCTGCTCCACGCCGTTCGACTCCACTGAGTCGCACAGAATCTGCCTGAAGGGGACACAGAAGGTGCCTGAAGGAGGCACTGAAGGTGCCTGAAGTGGCACAGAAAGTGCCTGAAGGTGAGGGCGGTAACTCTTCCACTGCAACAGCGGTGTCCTTCAGAGCACCTCCATAATCTGCTCACAGGACCCGTCCATGTGGTTCGCGATTTTGGAGTGCGAATTAAAGACTCCCAGAATCAACTAACAAGCCAACCACCCAACTCAATCGCAGCTCAACTCAACGCAGCTCAACTCAACGCAACGCAATGCAACTCAACGCGCAACTCAACGCGCAACTCACCGCGCAACTCAACGCAACTCAACGCAACGCAACGCAACTCACCGCAACGCAACTCACCTCAACACAACTCACCGCGCACCGCAACGCAACTCACCGCAACGCAACGCAACTCAACGCAACATCGTCCGTGCCACAACGGGCCCGCACCAGGAAGATTTCGTTCCTCCTTCCTCATCACTAGGGGGGAAATATTTGTTGCAGTAACCCCTACAAACCGTCGTGTGCTCCTCCCGGTGACTCAAATAAAATGGTGCAACACCACAGACTTAATGTTTTCTTTGTTATGCTACGTGTCTCGTCCCGTCTCCATTGTTAACTTTTCTCGTTAATTGTTTATCTTCAACTGTATGTCCACGTTCTCCTATTGTTCTCTTATACACTTTGTACACCACATACACCAGTACTTCAATGTCATTAACACTACACAACATTCACATACACGCATATACACTTAACCACGTCTTTTATGTTTTTTGTTTGTCCCAATGACTTGTATGTATTTTTGTAATAAAATAACCTTGACAGGTATTGTTTTTTCCTTACCCGTGGACCAACTAGCAGTTTGAGCACTCACTAAACACCAACACCTGGAACAAATGAATATGACCAAGTATTCTACCTC
>NW_026110420.1:102500-120742 GCF_024679095.1 Eriocheir sinensis
ATTTTTATTACTTTTGTCGTTGTTGTTGTTCTTCTTCGTCTTCTTTTTCCTCTATCTTCATTTTCTATTTTCTTCCTTCTTTTTCCTTCTTCTTCTTCTTCTTTTTTTTAATTTTTCTTCTTCTAATTCTTTCTTTTATTTTACTTCTTTTTCTTCTTCTTTTCTTTTCTTCTACTTTTTTCTCTTCTCCTTCTTGTTCTTCTTCTTGTTCTTGTTCTTCTTGTTCTTGTTCTTGTTCTTTTTATTATTGTTATTATTATTATTATTATCATTATTATTATTATTATTATTATTATTATTATTATTATTATTATTATTATTTCTCTTCTGACTATTCTTTCTTTTCTTTTTCTTCTATTTTTTTTCTTCTTCTTTTTTTTTCTTCTTCTTCTTCTTCTTCTTCTTCTTCTTCTTCTTCTTCTTCTTCTTCTTGTAATTCTTTATCTTATTACTATTATTATTATTATTATTATTATTATTATTATTATTATTATTATTATTATAATCATTATTATAATTTCTTTTCTGTCTTTTTCTTCTATTTTTTTTCTTCTTTTAATTCTTTCCTTCTACTTCTTCTTTTTCTTCTTCTTCTTCTTCTTTTTTCCTTTTGTGTTTTTCTTCTAATTCTTTCTCTTCTACTTCTTCTTTTGCTCGTAATCTATTATCTTCTAATTCCTTTTCTTCTTCGTCCTCCTCTTCTTCTTTTCTTCATTTACTTTAAACACACAATAACACACAAGATGATCCTGAAATATCACTCCCCGGCCACACAGCGTCCTAATTAGATCGGGAGATTAAGAAAATGCTTCCAAAAACTGTTTTCTGATTATATTTCAATTATAATATAATATTCGCAGCCGCTGATTAGAATTATATACTGATTTGACCTAGTAATCAGTGGCCTTGATGGATATTTACATAGATTTACATAGAAAATCAGACCACACAGACCCCCTGGGAGAGAGAGAGAGAGAGAGAGAGAGAGAGAGAGAGGGAGAGAGAGAGAGAGAGAGAGAGAGAGAGAGAGAGAGAGAGAGAGAGAGAGAGAGAGAGAGAGAGAGAATTTTTTTTTTACATAGAATTACATAGAAAATCAGAACACACAGACCCCATGGTCCAGACTAGGTGGTCTGTCCTTAAACCTAAATGAATTTACACTAATCAGATGGCTCCAAAACGTTGCTTTTCTACTCTAGTTAATATTAAGTTCAAGAAAGTGACGGTCGAGCTTGTTTTTAAAGGAGTCAATCGTGTTACACTGGACCACTGAAGGTGGGAGCTTATTCCATTCTCGCACTATGACGTTGTTGAAGAAAAAAAAATTGCAGTCTGAATTTACTTGCCTACATTTGAGTTTTATGCCATTGTTCCTCGTTCGCAAAGTGTCATCGATCATAAACAATTTTGTTCTGTCTACATTCGTGAAACCATTAAGTATTTTAAAACATTCGATCAGTTTTCCTCGGAGGCGATGTTTCTCAAGAGAGAACATGTAAAGGGTGGAAAGCCTTTCTTCGTAGGATTTGTTGCGCAAGGAAGGGATCATTTTTGTTGCCTGACGCTGAACACCTTCTAATTTAGCAATGTCCTTTGCATGGTGAGGAGACCAAAACTGTACTGCATATTCCAAGTGGGGTCTGACTAAACTATTGTAGAGCGGAAGTATTACATCTTTATTCTTGAATAAAAAATTTTTTTTAATGAAGCCCAACATTCTGTTCGCTTTATTTGCTGCATCGATGCATTGATGTGAGAATTTGAGGTTTGATGGGATTTTGACCCCCAGGTCCTTAACGCATTGGACGCTTGTGAGTTTAACGCCGCGCGTTTCGTAATCGAACTTCTTATTTCTTGTTCCAACTTGAAGGACCTGGCACTTGTCTACGTTAAAGGGCATCTCCCATCTATCCGACCAAGCTGAAATTTTGTGCAAATCCTCTTGGAGGCTTTGCCTGTCTTCGTCAGTGAGAACCGAGTTACTAATCTTTGTGTCGTCTGCAAATTTACTAATGCGATTATTGAGTCCAACATCCACGTCATTGATGTAAATAATGAAGAGCGCTGGGCCAAGAACCGAGCCCTGAGGGACGCCACTAGTGACCGGCGCCCACTCTGAGTTAAATCCGTCAATCACCACTCTTTGTTGTCTGTTGCTCAACCAATTCGCGATCCATTGGTTTACTTGACCGTCAATACCTATTTGCTTTAATTTATAAAGTAATTTATGATGTGGGACTTTATTACACGCTTTCTGGAAATCAAGATAGACTACGTCCAATGATTTGGTTACGTCATAAACTGAGAAGAGGTCGTTATAAAACGTCAATAGGTTTGATAGGCAGGATCTTTTGTTACGGAAGCCATGTTGTGAATCCCCAATTAATGAGTGGCTTTCGAGGTAACTCACAATTTTGTCTCTAATTATGCTCTCAAGTAGCTTACCTACAATTGAAGTTAGACTAATGGGTCGGTATTTACCTGGTATTTTTTTTGTCTCCTTTCTTAAAAATCGGTGTCACGTTAGCATTTTTCCAATCCGAAGGGACGATGCCTTGTCGCAAGGACATATTGAATACGGTTGTGAGGGAGGAGAGTATTTCATTCTTTGTTTCTTTAAGCAGTATAGGCTATACTTTATCGGGTCCGGGACTTTTATTTGTTTTAAGTGAATGGAGAGCTTTAAGGACTTCATCGGTTGTTATTTAAAAATTAAGCAATGCATGCTCGAGATTTACATTAGTACTGGTGTTGGTGGTAGCGGGAGGAAGACTGTTAGTATTAAACACCGAGGAAAAGTAATTGTTTAAGAGGTTTGCAATGTGTTGGCTGTCAGTCACTAGTGCACCGTCGCTGTTTGTTAACGGTCCAATTCCACTTCTGATCGCCTTTCTGTTGTTTATGTAACTGGAGAAAGATTTCGGATTATTTTTACAGTTGGCTGCAATATTTTCTTCATATCTACGCTTTGCCTGACATAGTAATCTTTTTACTCGTCGCCTGGCATCGTTATAAAGTCTAATGTTTTCGGGCGTGCTTTGTTCTTTCTTTAACCTGTAAAAGAATTTTCTTTTCTTGACTGATTGTTTAATTTCGCTATTAAAGCAAGGTGGGCTTTTATTAGTGTTAATTCGCTTCTCGCACAAGGAGACGAATGTGTTCTGCTGAGTGAGTAAGTGATTTTTAAAGCTTAGCCAGGCTTCCTCTACATTTCCGTCATCTGATAGTTGTATTTCTGTTAGTTTTTGTCGGATTTCTACGAAGTTAGGTCTTTTGAAATTGGGCACCTTTACTTTATTTTCAGTCACTGATGTTTGAGCTCTAATGTCGACGCGCACTAATTTATTATCGCAAGAACCGAGGTGTTCTCCTACCGTGAGATTACTGACTAGGTTATCTTGGGTCGTTATAACAAGGTCGAGTATGTTATTTTGTCGAGTTGGTTCATAAACCATTTGGCTTAGATAATTTTCTTCTAGAAATTCGATCATTCTATGTGACTCGCCTTCTGTACCTGACAGTGTCGCCCAGTCGATATGGGGAAGGTTAAAGTCTCCTAATATCAGTGAGTCGTTCTTATTAAGTGACTGCCTTAAAACGCTGTACATTTCAAGGTCGTCATCGAGTGATTGCCCGGGAGGCCTGTAGGTTACAGATATATTTAAATTGACTTTTGCAATGTTTACTCGCACGCACAAATGTTCAATGTTACTGTCTCTTGGTGTTTAGTCAGTGGGTTGCAAATAGCTTTTGACAAAAAGGGCGACGCCACCGCCTCTACGGTTTACACGATCTTTGTTGAAGAGTCTGTTGCCATCTATGTTGTATTCGGAACTTAAATCAATATTTGTGGTGTCGATAAATGTTTTGGTTATAGAAATTATATCAAAATTTTCTGTTAGAGCAAGACATCTCAGTTCATCAAATTTGTTTCTTAGGCTACGCGCATTGAAACTAAGGATTTTTAAGTTATCTAGAGGCTTGGTAATAGAGGTGGTGTTACTTGCGGGATCACGGTTACGGGTTTGTTGAGATGCATGGCGTCTATTTACACGGGCGGGGCAGAGGGACGTGGCTGAGGGTCGTTTTTTGATCGGATGTCACGTACTGCGTCGTTGAGGAACCTTCTGAATCTGGTTGCCCCGATGGGAGACAGGTGTATTCCGTCCCTGTGGAAGAGAGAGAGAGAGAGAGAGAGAGAGAGAGAGAGAGAGAGAGAGATCGGTGATATTTTAGAGAAGTCTGACAAGCGTAAAGAAGTGAAGATAATGAAATAAAGAAACACACACACACACACACACACACACACACACACACACACACACATACTGCTCCGGTGGCTCAATCGGTAGAGCGCTGCGAGGCTTTACGGCCAAACAGGCGTCGGTTCAAGCCCCGTTCAGGCCGGATTCTTTCGGTTGACTAGAGTGGTTACTGTCCCCCTTGAGCAGGGGATAGGTGTGTGGTGTGAGGTCCTAGCAGTACCCAGAGATCGACGATAATGAGCACTGTCTCGTCGGAAGGGTACCTGCTGGCGAAAGCGAGTCCAACTCGTGATCAGGCCGTGGTGAATTACACACACACACACACACAGACACACACACACACACACACACACACACACACACGTGATAGGGGAGAACAGAAAAGGTTAAAAATGAAAAATAAGTAACTTTTTCTTCGGCGTCTCTTTCTCTCTCGTCTCCCCTAACCAGTTATTACACCTTTCCATCTGCTGCTCCCTTCCCTCCTCTCTAACTTCCATCTTGTTTATTCCTTTGCCCCACCGATTTTTCTTTCAAGTGTCGCTTCAACACGTTGTCATGTTCTTACTTCTTACTACTAGCCACTGGACTTGCTCATGTTCGTCTTTCTTCAAAGTCCATTCCTCTTCCTGCGCGTGCGCGCGCACACACACACACACACACACACACACACACACACACACACACACACACACACACATGAAGGAGACTAAGCGTGGCAGCTCCTTAAAGAGAGCCATTCACTAACTTCCCTACGCATGAATAAATAAATCGAACTTCCCTAGTGTTCGATCTTGTTTACCTCAGCTGCATCTCCTCACCAAATTCCGATCAGTCGCCAGCCTGCTAGTAAACCAGTTCTTACCTGCTCCCGGAACCTGAATCTGAATTCGTCTATTCGGCCTATAATGGCCACTGCTGCGTCGTATCACAGAGGTTTTTTAATGTAGTTTTAAATCATAATCGCATATTGTTAACCCGCTCAGGCCATTTGAATAATTAATTAAATCCCCTCGCAGTCTTTATAAGAATAATCAAATTTGTACACTTTTTTGTATTATTTATTTGCGCAAAGTCCCTAAGTCCTTGCATATGATTAGCCATTCTTATATGTTATGTTTTAAGAAAACATAACATATAACATATATCTATCTCTGTCTATCTCTCTATCTATCTGTCTATCCATGTATCTATCTATATATATCTTATCTATAAATGGAGTAGGCAGTGTACATTTCCTTACGGTTACAAATAGTGTGACAGGGAAGCACTCATAAACCAACAAATACTGTCACGGCAAGTCGGGTACACACATACGAATGCGAGAACAGAGATTTATAAAGAAACTTGTATACTCTGTACATACATTAATTATACAGTGATACACTCAAAAGAGACGAGAGGCCACAAAGACAAGCATTTGTTTTTTTCAAAGATCAAACCGAGTACACACTTGCCGACCAGACGATAGACAACGAGAGGTGAAATGCAAGCATACACATCACTCTCAGGCAGCGTCGGGCACACACGAATAGCCATATCGGGTACACCGTAACAAACAGGGGGCACAGGTAGAGAGAAGCTTATGCAGATACTCAGGCCAAGTTGCCTTCATACAAACAAACGAGAGGACGTGGAGTAACGGAGAAATGATTATACAGTCTGTCCTGCCGAGTGGGAAACAAATAGTGGAGACATCGAGGCACAGACAAACATGTATAGACTAGTAGGCAAAGTCGGGTACCTACAAGTAAAAAAAAAAAAAAAAAAAAAAAACGCAGACAGATGAAGGCGCGCGCGTTTTTTTTTATTTTTTAGGCAGAGTCGTGAACACACAATTTGGAGGACACCAAGGCCAAGTGGTGCACATGAGCGGGAAGTCGAGAGGCAAAAAGTCTGACTCGAGCACTCGGCAGCCAACAAGGAAACCAAGAGGCGGACACTAGCCTGTTAGACTCCAAGACAAGTCGATTAAGCAAAACCACACAGCTCACCATCGTGGAGACCAGAGCCTGGATGAAATGAACTATATACTATAAAGATCTCTCTCTCTCTCTCTCTCTCTCTCTCTCTCTCTCTCTCTCTCTCTCTCTCTCTCTCTCTCTCTCTTCCGTGCATCGATCAGTGTTTCGTCTTGTATAAAGCTGCATGATCCCTTCGTCCCATGACAAACAGAGACAGATGGAGGAGAAAGAATGTCAACAAGAGGAGGAGGAGGAGGAGGAGGAGGAGGAGGAGGAGGAGGAAACATGGAAACATGGAAATGCAGGCAACAGAAAGCCTATTGGTTCATTACGAGGTTGCCCGCTTTGGTGATTTAATCTGCTCGACAGCCACTTGGGGCCTGGGGAGCAGATGAAAGCACCTCGACATTGAGGAGCAGATGAAAGCACCTCGATATTGAGGAGCAGATGAAAGCACCTCAATATTCAGTTTACTCCCGACGCAGCGAAGTGACGGTCGATTCTATATTTGAAGGAGTTGATGGTATTCGCATTTACTACTTCTGAAGGAAGATTGTTCCAGTGGCGGATGACTCGGTTTGAAAAGAATCTCCTTCCGATGTCTGTGTAACATCGACTAGACTGAATGGGTAAACCGTTATTTCTAGTTCTTAGGTTGGTTTGCAGTTCAAAGAATTTGGAGTAATCGACGTTATTGAATTTTTTCAGATACTTGAAGACTTGAATCATATCCCCTCGTAAGCGTCCTTTCTCCAATGTAAAGAGATTGAGTCGCTTGAGTCGTTCCTCGTACGGTTGAGCCCTTAAGGTTGGTATCATCTTCGTGGCGCGTCGTTGAATCCTTTCCAGTAAATTAATGTCCTTTCTGTAATTAGGAGACCAGAACTCTACTGCATACTCGAGGTGCGGTCTTACCATGGAATTATACAAGGATGGCATCACGTCTGGCGTTTTACACTCAGAGTTCCTCGCTATGAACCCGAGCATAGTGTTGGCTTTGTTGTATGCTTTTTTACAGTGATTCGCGTGTTTCAGGTCACTGTTGATAGTACTCCAAGATCCTTTTCCTCCTGCATCGCTTGCAGAGGTTTCCCATTCATGATGTATGTGTGGTTACTATTTCTGGACCCAATGTGCATGATTTTGCATTTGTCAACATTAAAGGACATTTGCCATTTTTCCGACCATTCGATAATGTGATTGAGGTCTTTCTGAATGATTTCGCAGTCGGTCTTTGTGAGGGCCTTTCCACCCACCTTGGTGTCATCAGTGTAACGGTGTACAGGGGGGCGTTTAAACGCGTTGATTAAGACTCAGCTTCCTTAAGGCGAGTATATTCTTAAGCCTATATGTACAGGAGCGTCTGAGCGAGAGAGACTACAAGTGTGTGTCAGTCGGACTCTCGTGAAGGAGTGACGAGTTACAGATTGGAAAATAATGAAGTTACAATTGGTGACCTCCAAGCTTGATGAAATGCTTTGTATACAAACTGAGACGGTAAACACTGACGGACGACATTCCTATAAGGTGGCGTGATCTATCTGTCGTGGGTTTTTTCCATTGACAATTGTATGCCTAATTCGTGGTGATATTAAATAATAATAATAATAATAATAATAATAATAATAATAATAATAATAATAATACATTGATATCCTACTATAACACTGCTCGGTCACCTACCAGTGATCGCGACCTCGCGATTTACAAAAAAAAAATCTAATTAGTAGCTGACCCGATATAGTGGGAACATGTTGAGCAGACTGCCTATGGCACAAGTATATCAAAACAATGGCTAAGCAGGAATACTCGTGTTGTAATGACATAAATAATGAGAGGTAACACCAGCGGGTGCGACATAATCAGAGAAACAATCTCTAAATAAAGACACAAGTATCCGTAGTTAACAAGTGACCTAGTTACAGAACATGAAATGCTCATCCAGCTTCCAAAGAATAATAATAATAATAACAAAAGGTGGGAACATAGTACAATGTTAAGATACAGGAGCAGGGGAATGCCAGATTTCTGTCATTTGACTTGCTTGAGAAAAAAAAAAAAAAAAAACTTGCATCCCTGCATCCTGTCGCCTTGTCTGCACAACCAAATAATCGTGCAGGACAGAGTTCCTCCTAATAAGGTAGCACATGACGACGAGACTGACGAACATCAGAAACATCAGCACAAAAATTCCAGGGTACAAGTAGGTGAGGTGCAAGTATTCAGGCAGCGTTTCCTCCAAGGTTTCTGCAAACTCTGTTTCGTTTGCAAAAGACAATTAATGAAGGGAATTAGTCATATAAGAGATGCTGGAGAAGTGAATGTTATCGAGAGACCGCCGAGGAAACACTCGATGGGAAATATTGGCCGTGAAAACCAGACGGATCCAGGATGGGTACGTTGTTATGTTAGTGGAGCGGATATAGCATGCTTCCGCTATGGCATAGTGACCAGTAACCCGTTGATGAGTAGTACCCTCCGGGCAGATTACCGATACATAGAAGGACTGAGGAAAACAGAAATAATGCAGAGCCTGAAAGTTCTTATGGAAAACAGGTGTTGGGGGTAGTTGCTTGTAAGGGCACAGGGAAAGAGCGTCAGACGCGTTCACCCGGGTGAGGGCGATCTCGCACACTCCTCCCCGAACCGGCAGGAAGGCAAGAGTGAGTAGCTACCCGTTGAATACAGAGCGAAATCCTTCGCGATTAAGACAAGAGACGGGGACGTTTCCAGGGCTAACACACTGTCCTTAGCGGAAAAGGGAAATGGGATAATTTCATGGGCCTCACACACGTCCGCCGTCTGAAACGGAACATGAATGATTATGGCATCGGGGGTGAGGCTGGACTCAATCAAGGGGTAAAAATATTGACTCATGTCTGGGTTGAATAAAGGCTTGAGACTATAATTTTGATACCCGATATGGATAGTCGTTCTCAAATCGTGTAGAGGGAACAAGGCAGGTGTGACTCTACCGTGCGCTGCATCAACCATGTTGCTAATAACTTGCTGATTTCCCGTTGCGACAGAGTTAATGACGTTTTCCAATACATGCAAGGCCTGATCTAGGAGGAGAAACTGATTCACCTCGTCGATCTGCTTGACAACTATGTTGATAACTTCTACCATCTTATTTGTTTGCTCTAGCAGTTCCTCAATGTGAGTATGCAATCGCGCAAGTTTTCTACAATTGGCGTTGATCACCCTGCGATTTCGGGCAGCAAAGGAAGGTACATGAGCGTAGTGGTCCCGCAAATCGCGCACGTCCTCGTCGGTTGCCGTACCGAAGAGGAACTTTGAGGCGGACCCAACGATGTTGAGCAAACCCCTCTTTACCCGAGAGTGAACGTAGTGAAAACTATAATCCATGTCTATTTCATCAACTTTTCTCAGTAAGAAAAGAATCCTATCCTCCAGTAGTTGAAAAAGATTCAGAAAGTTGGTACTAGAAGGTGCCTTTGATTCCCTAGTCTTCGTTGCCCGTACGGCGTCTGCCATGCCGAGTAGTTTTTCTGAGACTATCCCGATTGTGTCTGTGGTGTTGGTCAAGGAAGTATATGGATATTTTACGAGGAACACATCTTCTATGAGGAAGACCTCTCCTATGTGTGCCGTGAGGGCGCCAGGCTTCAGGTGGATGGGTGTCGTTGCAAGCAAGGAGCCGAAGTACAACAAGATGATCAGAAAACGCAACATCATGATCTGAAAGTGGTGAGCATGAAGTATTTAAACCCGTGGTCTCAAGTTATAGCTATGGGTGTTGGGATTATCTTGTTGAACAATTGACTCTGAAGGGGAATTACCAATATCAAGGTCCAAAGGTGAGGGAATTACTTTCAGACGATCACTGTGAACTTCTAGACTGACTCCACTATTTAACTCAAGAACCTCGAACCGATTTCCCCTGACATTCCGAACAACTCGGTAAGGACCCACAAATTTAGCCCCCAGTTTCGAACTCCTTTCCGCTTGCTTAATCATGACTGTGTCACCCTCTTTTAATTCCACCGGGACGCCCTGTTTGTGTTGTTTTGACATCATTTCAACCTTTGTAGCTTTTAACGTACACCTAACCTCTGAGTGTATCTTGGAAAACATATGCATCTGCTGTTGCGCGTATATATCAATATTGTAGAAAGGTTGGTGTGGTTTTGTCAGGAAGTCGTACGGAAGACGTTTCTCCACCCCATATAAGATGTAGTAGGGAGACTTCCCCGTAGAGTCGTTTTTTTTTTTTTTTTTTTTTTTTTTGCAAAGGAGACAGTTCAAGGGCACACACAAAAGCAAACATTAATAAAAAAAAGCTACTCACTGCTCCTAAAAAGAATCCAAAGATTTGGCCGATAGATATGTCAGTTTCGGGAGGAGAGGTGTCCTGATACCCTCCTCTTGAAAGAGTTTAAGTCGTAGGCAGGAGGAAATACAGATGAAGGAAGAGTGTTCCAGAGTTTACCAGCGTGAGGGATGAAAGAGTGAAGATGCTGGTTAACTCTTGCATAAGGGGTTTGGACAGTACAGGGATGAGCATGAGTAGAAAGTCGAGTGCAGCGGGGCCGCGGTAGGGGGGGAGGCATGCAGTTAGCAAGTTCAGAAGAGCAGTCAGCGTGGAAATATCGATAGAAGATAGAAAGAGAGGCAACATTGCGGCGGAATTTAAGAGGTAGAAGACTATCAGTATGAGGAGGAGAGCTGATGAGATGAAGAGCCTTAGCCTCCACTCTGTCCAGAAGAGCTGTGTGAGGGAGGAGCCCACACATGAGATGCATACTCCATACGAGGGCGGACAAGGCCCTTGTATATGGACAGCAACTGTGCAGGGGAGAAGAACTGGCGGAGACGGTACAGAACGACGTATTTATGGAAGCGGCTAAGTGCGATAGCCAATCCTCCCAGTTATCGTGGAGATCGTTCACGATAGGCCTGAGGACCTGTAAGATTTTCCTATTAGCCCTCTCCGCCAACCCATTAGCAGCTGGGTGGTAAGCTGTGATGAAGGATTGCGTGATGTTAAACTGAGCGCATATTTCGCTCAATACTGTGTTCTTAAACTCGGTGCCATTGTCACTCAAAAGAATTCGAGGAGACGAATGGGGGCACAACACGTGAGTCACAAGGGCATGGGCCACGCGTGTGGCTGTCTTGTCCTTGAGAGGCGTTAGAACTAGAAACCTAGAGAACTGGTCGACGCACACCAATAAGTAGCGCGAACCATGTTGGCTCTGGGGGAGCTGTAATAAGTCTATATTTACAACATCCCATGGCGCCTCTGGTACTGGGTATTGCAACATAGGTGCTGGCCCTTTTACGGACCCCTTGTGCTTAGCACAAGCGACGCAATGTGCGACATGTTTTTCTACATCAACCCGTAATGTGGGCCAGTAGTATTTTTGTCTGGTGACAGATAGTGTCTTGTCCCTTCCTGGGTGACCCGCAATGGTTGTGTCATGGACCAGCTTAAACGTCACGGGGACGTATTTGTCTGGGATGACCAGTTGTTCTATAGGGACTGGTTTGGTTGGCCATGACCTACGAAGGAGGTTGTCCTCTGATAGGAAGAATTGTGAAAAGGGAACTGGCAATTCAGGAAGGTTTGTTTCGTCTCCCGACTCTAGGGCGTAAATTAACCTCTTCCACACTGGGTGGTCTCGCTGAGCAGTGTGTAGCTCAGATGAAGCGAAGTTGTGGATGACCTCTGGGGTGGCAATCGCGCCTATTGGAATATTTCGAGATAAGGCATCTGCGACCACATTTGTTTTCCGGGTGATATATTTTATCTCCGGATTGTATGCTTAGATCGTTAAGAACCATCTTGCCAGACGACCGTGTAGGTTTTTTCCCTTGAAAAGATCAGTGATGGCCGCGTGGTCCGTATACACCACAATTTTGTACCCCATCACTGTGTCTCGAAAATGCTTCAGAGCCCACACAATGGCAAGAGCCTCTAGGTGGGTAACAGAATAGTTCTTTTCCAGAGCTGTTAGTACTCGACTGGCGAACGCTATTACATGCTTTTTGTCGGACTTATCTGTTCGCATAAGAGCGGCTCCTAGTTCACTAGCCGAAGCGTCGGTACAAAGCTGAAAGGGGTCCTTGAAATCTGGAAAGACAAAGACCGGAGCCTGTGTAAGCGCTTTCTTTAAATCCTCAAAGCTCGTTTGTTGAGCTGGGAGCCACTGAAATGGTACGTCTTTCTTTAGTAGATGGGTTAGGGGACTCGCGCGTGCTGCGATGTCCTTTATGAAAGGCCTGTAGTAACCTGCGACTCCTTAGAAAGACCGTACCTTGTCTGTAGACGTTGGTTGAGGGAACTCGGCAATAGCTTTTATTTTGTCGTCCACTGTGTGGATGCCGAATTCGTCCACGACATGCCCCAAGAACTTGATCCGAGGCTTTAAGAATTCACATTTGGTGAGTTTGAGCTTTAATCCGACCTCTTGAAGTCTGTGTAGGACTGCTTTTAGTGTTTCCATGTGTGCATGCACGTCTTTACTTGCTATGATGATGTCATCTAAATACACATAGACAGAGTTGCCCAGTAAGTCTCCAAAAATACTGTTCATTGTCCTTTGGAAGGTCAAGGGAGCTCCTTTGAACCCGAACGGCATCCTCGTCCACTCATAGTGGCCATGAGGCGTGCTGAAAACCGTTATTTCACGGGACTCGGGGGCCATGGGCAGTTGCCAGTAGCCACTTACCAGATCTAGACTCGTAAAGACTTTATTTCCTCTACAGAGACTCATCATGAGATCTCTGAGAACGGGAAGCGGAAAATGATCATCCACGGTCGCATTGTTCACACGCCGGAAATCAATCACAGGACGATAAGAACCGTCTTTCTTTGGAACCAGAAACAAGGGTGAATTCCACGGGGAGTTCGATTCTTTGATGACACCTTGTTCTAACATATCAGACATAAGTTGCTGCACTACTTCCCTCTGACTGTGGGGGAGCTTGTATGCATTGATATATACAGGATTGGTATTGGGTTTTAACTTAATGTGGTGTTCAGTGCACTGCGTAACTCCAAGCGGCTCGCCTGGAAGAGCAAGCGCCCCCCTATAATGTTCCAGCAGCTGGACTAATGTTGGCTTAATTTCGGAATAGTGTGCAACTTTTAGGAATGCCTCTAGATTAGCTGTGTCTTGTTTGTGAGAAGCCTGACACGCCGAGGTTATGCCTGAGACTTGGGCTGAAGGGTATTCAGCTGGTTCCGGGGCTACATTTTTCCCATACACTAGACACTGGCATAATCTAACACCGTGTTTTAAGGATACAGGGGATCCTGAAGTGTTTATAACCAATGCCTCTGCAATACCTCCCTCCTTGATTGTCGCGAGAGTTACCTCCACCGTCACCCGGTGTATGTGTGGTGCTCCGTCGATACACACATCACTGCCCGTTGGAGGGGCGTTAGGTAACAAGATTTTAACAAGTTTTGAAGCACGATCCGGAACTATTTGAGGACCTTCTACTACTGCCGTTACTGTCCGCCATAAGTCTGTAATGTTTTCGTGTGGTTTGACCGTAAGAGGTGACACTTGGGCGGTGGCAGACCCTGAGTTTGTGGTGGGTTGGTCATTTTCCCCCTCTGAGGGCGGGATTACAGGTGACATTGGCGATGGATTTATCATCCCCTGTATGCGTCGTCCTTGATACACGATCGCGTTGCTTTCAGGGTTTATGGTTATGTGCACGTCTTCCATGGCGTTTATTCCTAAGATCCCATCTACAGGTAAAGCAAACCTGCTAGATACATAAAAGAAATCTCGAAAGGGACATACCTTTTCATGTAAGCTGACTGTTAGTGGTACTCGCCCAAAGTGGTGCCCGTCACGCCTATCACATTCAGGTCGTTCTCTTGGAGCGGCCAATTTCCCCCTCTCGCCTGTCGTGTCAGTGACCTGTAAGCGGAGTCTGAGATTACATTGACTGTCGCACCTGTGTCTACCGCTAAGGTGAGTGAAATTTTGCCCACCTTGCAAGAGAGGGCAATTATGCTTGTCCGTCCCAAGGCGGCAATGACTGAGTCAAGTTGCTCCCAATTAGTATCGTCCTTATGGGATACTTGGATGTACGCCTTGTGGCTGTCACGCAGTCATGCCTTTTTATTCTGAGAAGAGGAGGAGTGTGGTTTACTGTCCGCCGCGGACTTGTTCTTCTGTTCCTCCTTGGCCTTTTGTATTGCATAGCAACTATCTGAATCATGAAAACAAATCCCGTGGACATGGCAAAAGGCAGTCTTCCGCTGATGGTTTGGCCTAGGGTTCCTGTGTGATGAGTGATGGCCGCCTCTGTATCCCCCTGATCTCCTATCAGATCCCGTCTTGAGTGTGTTGAGTCCCTACGTTTCGCGAAGCAAGAATTCTCGGAATGTCCTGATTGTTTGCAAAAAACTACAGGTGATAGATGCCTTACTTTGAGCCTGCAATGCTGCGGCTATTGCGGGGGGTTGATGGTGAGGGTGTTCTTGAACCTGAGTGGGTTGTAAGTATGCAGACGACCCTGGGGTGAACGAAGTCTGCGGCCTGTATTGATAAATAATGAGTGCCTGAACATAAGATTACCTTAGTAAATTCACCGGTTGTGGTATCGTGTTCCAGTCCCTCTTCACTTGAAGGACGAGCCAACTGTTGAAAGGTGTCGCTGAGTGTAGCGAGAGTGTCTTTGGTCATACTATGGTGTAAATCATTTACAAAATAGGAGCATATGTCGATAGCTGTAAATATGAACCAATAAACGGAACGCGTATGAATGAATAGTTTGCGTTGAAACCCTAAAAAGGCAAGAAAGAATGGCTAGCAAGGTGCCTGTTTAGACGTAATAGAAGTTAAGGTTATAATGGAATGCCCTAATGATATGGGTATATATAGAAAGAATAACTATATAAACAAGCGGTATGTTAAGTGAGTATACCATTGATGCTCACGTTTTCTCTCGAGCGGTGAAAAGAAAACGGAGGCAGGGCACACTGATGAAGATTAACTTTGATCAGGGAAATCACACTATACTCAATAGACTCGCTAGCAAACAATAAGAAAGAATCAATATCGTATGCGAATGAACGTTACTCCCACAATTATGACTGATTAACAGCGTTAGGAACACAGAAATAAAAAAATCGTGCCTCTGCACGGATAATAATGAAAATGAGCCGAGTCGGCATATTTGGACAAGAAGGGAATATCCACAAATACCAAGATTAATCAGCTGATGTAGTGGAGAGGGCGACGGCTTGTGATGCCCTGGGTGACGTGCAGTCGTTGTAGGCGCGTCAGGAAACCTCGGCCGCGGCCACAGCGGCGGTGAGAGGTGAGGGATGGGCTGACATCGGAGGACTCGCAATGGAGGTTGAAAAACTGCTGACCCAGCAAAATGAGCGGCCGCGGTGCGCGGCTGGGAGCCGGTACACTGCCGCCAGACGTATGATGGCCGCGTCGTCCGTGTTATAGTAAGAGATGGGCGGCGGTGGCAGACAAGACGACTTGGGTGTGTAACCTCTTGAGAAGACGCCTTGCAAGAAACGGTAGTGGGAACAGCTTGCAGTCACCGGGAGATGTCCGCGGGTACCCTTGCTGACTGTTTGCCGGAAGAGGTTTGGGCCGATGCTCCCGGCAGCGGCGGTGGTGCCGCCAGCCGTGGAGCGAGGGGCATGCGGGTTGTCCCAAGGTCAGCGGGGCGTGCCCCCTCGTTGCAGGTGTGAATACTTCCGCCGTATCGTGGAGTGGCTTGCAGGGTACGTAGCAGTGCTGGCTTGAAGCGGGGGAGCGCTTTAGATTGTGGCCCTCGCCACGGATGCGTAGGCCTGTGGGTGTGCTCGGTGCTTGTAGGCTTGACTCCTGTAGAGTTGATTGTAGCTGGTGTGCTCGAGGCTTGTAGGCTGTAGAGCCTGTAGGCTTGTAGCTGGTGTGCTCGAGGCTTGTAGGCTGGACGCCTGTAGAGTTGCTTGTAGCTGGTGTGCTCGAGGCTTGTAGGCTGGACGCCTGTAGAGTTGCTTGTAGCTGGTGTGCTCGAGGCTTGTAGGCTGGACGCCTGTAGAGTTGCTTGTAGCTGGTGTGCTCGAGGCTTGTAGGCTGGACGCCTGTAGAGTTGCTTGTAGCTGGTGTGCTCGAGGCTTGTAGATGGCGCCTTGTGAGTTGCACGTAGGTGGCGACTTGTGAGATGCTTGTAGCTGGAGAGCTCTAGGGTTGTAGGCTGACGCCTGCAGAGTTGCTGCTGGTGGGCTCGAGGCTTGGAGGCTGGACGCCTGTAGAGTTGCTTGTAGCTGGTGTGCTCGAGGCTTGTAGGCTGGACGCCTGTAGAGTTGCTTGTAGCTGGTGTGCTCGAGGCTTGTAGATGGCGCCTTGTGAGCTGCACGTAGGTGGCGACTTCAGAGATGCTTGTAGCTGGCGCCGTGTGAGTTGCACGTAGGTGGCGACTTGTGAGATGCTTGTAGCTGGCGCCATGTGAGCTGCACGTAGGTGGCGACTTGGGAGATGCTTGTAGCTGGCGCCTTGTGAGTTGCACGGTGGCGACTTGGGAGATGCTTGTAGCTGGCGCCTTGTGAGCTGCACGTAGGTGGCGACTCTGGGAGATGCTTGTAGCTGGCGCCTTGTGAGTTGCACGTAGGTGGCGACTTGTGAGATGCTTGTAGCTGGCGCCTTGTGAGTTGCACGTAGGTGGCGACTTGTGAGATGCTTGTAGCTGGCGCCTTGTGAGTTGCTTGTAGCTGGCTACGTGTGAGATGCTTGTAGCTGGCGCCTTGTGAGTTGCACGTAGGTGGCGACTTGTGAGATGCTTGTAGCTGGCGCCTTGTGAGTTGCACGTAGGTGGCGACTTGTGAGATGCTTGTAGCTGGCGCCTTGTGAGTTGCACGTAGGTGGCGACTTGTGAGATGCTTGTAGCTGGCGCCTTGTGAGTTGCACGTAGGTGGCGACTAGTGAGATGCTTGTAGCTGGCGCCTTGTGCGTTGCCGCGGACGGCAGGGGCGTTGCTGCGGACGGCAGGTGTTGACTCCTTCTTCCCTTGTACGCCTGTCCCCGGAGTTTGTTGGTGAGTTCTCGTGGCTTGGAGGAGAACGAGGTAGCGAAGGCACAGGCGCGGGGTGACCGCTGCCAACCAAATGTAACGGGCTTGTCGGGGGGCGTTTAAAGGGTGTTGACTAAGACTTCAGCTTCCTTAAGGCGACTTATATTCGTAGCCTTTATGTACAAGAAGCGACGGAGCGAGAGCGACTGTCGTTGTGTGTCAGTCGGACTCTCGTGAAGGAGTGGCGAGTTACAGGGTGGAAAATAATTGTTACAATTGGTCACGTATGTCAAGGTGACCTCCACGCACCATCGGAGTGCTAAGTATACAAAACTGAGACGGTAAACACTGACGGACGACATTCCTATAAGGTGGCGTGATCTATCTGTCGTGGGGTTTTTCCATTGACAATTGTATGCCTAATTCGTGGTGATATTAAATAATAATAATACATTGATATCCTACTATAACAATGGAATTATACAAGGATAGCATCACGTCTGGTGTTTTACACTCGAAGTTCCTCGCTATGAACCCGAGCATAATGTTGGCCTTGTTGTATGCTTTTTTACAGTGATTCGCGTGTTTCAGGTCACTGCTGATAGTGACTCCAAGATCCTTTTCCTCCTGCATCGCTTGCAGAGGTCTCCCATTCATGATGTATGTGTGGTTACTATTTTTGGACCCAATGTGCATGACTTTGCATTTGTCAACATTAAAAAACATTTGCCATTTTTCCGACCATTCGATAATGTGATTGAGGTCTTTCTGAATGATTTCGCAGTCGGTCTTTGTGAGGGCATCTCCACCCACCTTGGTGTCATCTGCAAATTTCGATATTGTGGATTTCAGTCCTGATTCTAGGTCATTGATATGATAAAGAGGATGGGTCCCAGCACTGACCCTTGAGGCACTCCACTAGTGACTGGTAGCCAATCGGAAGGCTGTCCGTTGAGTAGTACTCGTTGTTTTCTGTCGGTGAGCCAATCTCTTATCCACGCGATCAGAT
>NW_026110421.1:0-20000 GCF_024679095.1 Eriocheir sinensis
GTGAGTCGCTGTTATTAAGTGACTGCCTTAAGACGCTGTACATTTCAAGGTCGTCATCGAGTGATTGCCAGGGAGGTCTGTAGGTGACAGATATATTTAAATTGACTTTTGCAATGTTTACTCGCACGCACAAATGTTCAACGTTACTGTTTCCCGGTGTTTTGTCAGTGGGTTGCAAATAGCTTTTGACATAAAGGGCGACGCCACCGCCTCTAAAGTTTACGATCTTGGTTGAAGAGTCTGTAGCCATCTATGTTGTATTCGGAACTTAAATCAATATTTGTGGTGTCGATAAATGTTTCGGTTATAGCAATTATGTCAAAATTTTCTGTTAAAGCAAGACATTTCAGTTCATCAAATTTGTTTCTTAGGCTACGCGCATTGAAACTAAGGATTTTTAAGTTATCTAGAGGCTTGGTAATAGAGGTGGTGGTACTTGCGGGATCACGGTTACGGTTTGGTGCGATGCACGGCGTCTATTTACACGGGCAGGGTGGAGGGACGTGGCCGTGACTCGTTTTGCTCGGATGACACGCACTGCTTCGTTGAGGAGCGAGAGAGAGAGTACAGCAGGGTAGACTCAACACACCATCCATTAGCAAGGCACAAAACATACCATTACCTTTACATTTACCTGTTAATTAAGTTTACCTTCCATACACCTGTCTATTGCACAACACCTTTACTTTCCCCTCTCTTGCGCGTATCATTTATCTCGCGCTCCTCCTGTTGTTTATCTTCCTATCATTCCTTCACTGCTCACTTCCACATAAATATTATCATTCCTCCCTTTCCGTTTTCTATTCTCTCTTCTCTAATGTACCTTTCTCCATATCTAATCCTCCATCTTTATTTACCTCCTCCTCGTCTTGTTTTTCTAATTTTTCTAGTCTTTTTATCTTCTTTTCTCAACATTGCATTTTCATTTATTTTTTTTCATCCCCTGCCTTTCTTCCCTTTTGTACCTTTCATATTCACCTCCTTGTCTCTCCTTTCAGTTCCCTATCCTTTCCATTTCATCTTACTTTTTTCTCCTTTTTCATCAGTAATCTCTTTTCTTTCGCTCCTTTTTGCCCATCTTCTCTTCTCCGTCTTTACCTTCCAACTCTTACCAACCAGTTGGTGTCGGCTACCATGACTGCCGACTGTCTGGGACATTCGGCCAACTAGTTGGCAGAATGTCTGTGGCATGCTGCCAACTAGTCTCAAGACGAATCTCAACGGTCAATTTTTGAAATGGCGCCATGTAAGCGTCTGACAACCACGAATCTGACGACCGATTGGCCGACAGTCTTGACGGTCTTGACGACAGTCTTCCAGATTGTCTGTCAACTGGTTGGCCGACTAGCTGGTCGACAGTTGCCAAGGAGTTGGCCGACGGTCTTCCTGACGGTCTTCGTGACTGTCTTGGCGACTGTCTTGGCGGCAGCCTTGCCGTTCCTTTAAATACGGAATCGCTCTGTATTCGAAAATGAAATGTATCGTTCCGTTTTGAACCAATACGGAACGGCATTTGTTCCGTACGGTATTTTATTATCTGAATGATCAAGCTGATAAAATTCAGTATCTTAAAACTAGTGAGCGCATTTTTCGGTTAATCACAAAACAGCCCGTAAAATTTGTCAAAGGCTCGTCCTAAAATACGTGTAAAATACGCGACGTAACGTCGATCCCTCCCGCCTCCACCAGCAGCGTGCTGCGGCTGTCACTCATTGCATGCTCGAGAAATTTTAAGGTTGCCATCCGTTCCTTGAAATATGGATCCATTCCGTATTGGAGAGTGAGATGTTGCATTCCACATTTTTCTGACCTCAGGGTGGCAGCCCTAGTTGTGTCATTCAACACAAGAGAGATCAAGCCAAAAGGAGTGCGTGCGTACTGTGTGGCTCCCAAGTTTGTGCCAACGAAACGTAACCATGCCCAGAAGTTGTTATTGTGCTTGTGATTGCAAAATAAAAATAAAAATTTCTTGATGGCGAAAGAGTTAGCCAATATTTCTGAGCCGACAGTCGTCACGAACGTCCTTCATCTGGCGAAGACTGTCGTCACGACACATCATTCTTAAGTATTCGGCAGCGACGACTGTGCCGACAGGAAACGGTAAAAATTTGGGAAATGGTCCCGACAGTCGTCACGACTGCCCCAGACCTCCCTCAGACCTCAACCGGAAGTGACGGTTGGTCCAGACTCTTGCCGACTCTTGTCGTGAAAGTTTAGCATTGAATACTTTTTTGCGCTACCCCTCACGACTCCAGACTCCCGTCACGACGTCGGCGCAGCAGTCTCAAGACCTCTTTCAAGACATGCCCGACCCTTTCACATCAACACCCAAGACCTCGTGTACCCTAGAGTCGTGGGTGGTCTAGGCCAAGTCGGCACAGTGTGAACGGGGCTTAAGTCTATTTATACCAAGTCAAGTCACTCTGCTTCAAAACTGCGACCGGTACGCGCAGGGGGCGGTTTGGGGGCGGAGCAGCGGGATGACGTCACTTGAAGATAAAAAAACCCTGCCAGTTCAGGGGTGACTAAAGTTGCGGCCGTATGTGCACTTTGGATGTGCATGCTTGCCTTCTTTCACAGTGCGTTCAGGCAAGTCACTGACGAAAAAATATGCCTTTTTATTGTGCTATTGCGTGACTGTAATTCCAATGCCTACAAACGGCGGTGTGGGGTGTGAGGGAGGGCATGATGAAGTGATCGATTTAAATTAGTACGCCTTTCCTCGTTTTCTCTAAATCCCTGTTTCTACATTCTCTAGTTTGGCTCCAAGCAGTGTCACGCATAAGCCACGCCTCTGCCGTGTCTCCTCCCACAAACCTGCGTATGACTTGACTTGGTGTATATAGACTTAGGAGTGATTATTTTAAGAAGTTGCACGGTCCATCATAATGAGTGATTATTTCAAGAAGATAAAACCTTTCAACTCCCTCCGCAAACATATCATCTCTGTGTTCGCGTGGCACGGTCAAAGCTAAGGCCATTATCTGTCCTTTTCAAGATGGCAGAGGACCTTAGGAATGGTTGGGGGAAGATTCAGTTTATTCTGCCGTCTGCCATTCGTCGGTGATTGTGAGCGACGTATTTTTACAGTTTAGCTTCTCTGAGTGGGCAACTGATCACCAAGAATCTTTAATCTTCAAAATAAAAAGAAGAAGAATGAAAGAAAGAATGAAAGAAATAAGAAGAGGAAGAGGAAGAAAAAGAACACGGAGAAAAGAAAATTGGATAAAAATTAGGCAAAAAATGAATCAGACGAAAATAAAAAAATACAAGAATACAGAAAGAAAATAAGAAAAAGCTGAGATCACAAGAACAAGAAAAATATGAAGAAGAAGAAAACAAGACTAACAATATAAAAAGAAAAGAAAAGTAGATGAAGACACTGTAATAATAACAACAACAGCCTAGCAAACAAAATAAGAATAAATGAATAATAATAATAAGAAGAAGAAGAGGAAGGAGGAGGTAAAAGAGAACAAGAAAAGTTAGAGGAAGAAAACATGAATAAGAAAATAAGAAAAAAATGGAGGTAAAGATGAAACGAGAAAAATAAGGAAACTAGAATAACAAAACAAAATCATAATCATAATAATAATAATAATAAGAGAGAAATAGATGATAATGAAGATGAAGAACAATAACAATAACAAAAAAACCTATAGGCGATCAAACAATTTCTTCATATTAACAACGAAAAAACAATAGCCTATTATCCCTTTTTTCCTCCTAATTCCCCTAAATCACCTCTTCCCACCTGTCCCTCCTCCTCCAGGTAGACAAAGACGCCTTACACCATCTCAGGTAAACAACACACACACAACAACAAATAAACTAACTAAACGATAAATAATAACAAGTCAGGTGATGCTCAGACGTGCGTGCACCACCTCACGGTGACTACTTTATAAATGATGTCTTTCTCTGCCAAGGCGCCCCAGGCATAATTTTTGATGATTTTCGACTGCCAGTGACATACACTTTCTCAAAACAGGAATACTGAATAATGTACTAAGCTATATAAGTTTTTAGGAAAGTCACGACTGTCGGAGAATTTTCCCCATTGGAAAATGAGGTCACCTCAATTTGGGCTTATTTTGGATGACGTCTCTATGGTACTCTGTAGAGTGAGCAGCAGGGGGTTGACCGCTCCAGGGTTAAGGGAGGACAGGGTTAGTCCGCTTCCGAGTGAAAAGTAGCCCGCCCCGCGCATGACGTCAGCATGACGTAGGATTATTGTTAATCAGCGGCCGGGGTCAGAAGGCAGAAGCCAGGGGCCGGTTTCATCAAAGGTCCCAAGTCCTTGGAAGTGGTCTCAAGGAGTCCCAAGCACGCTTGGGACTCCCAGCGTTAAGAACAAGGAAGTCCGAGTCACTCCGCGCTCCGGAGGCTTATTGTTCGGTGTATGGATGCAGATCTGACCAGGGGCAGAAAGTAAGGCACTGTACGTTTACCAACAACGTTGACAAGATCCCATAACTGTGTCTGTGTGTAGACAGAAAGAGTATAGTGTGTATACGCGCGGATGTGCAGGTAAGGCAAGTCTGTCATAGTTACGTCCTCCGGTCCACGTTTTCTTTTTAGTATACCCTGCCCGAGCTCTATACTTAGATTTTGACCCTGCCCTCCCTACCCTCTACCTGTGGACCAATCTAGTCAGTCAGTCAGTCTGATCAAACCTGTCGCCCGTGAAAGTTAGACCTCCACTAATTAGTGTATTGTTGTATTGTTGTGCTGGAAGCTTCCCCCGGGGTCTATGGGCCTCTGGAAGGCTCCAGGAGGAGCGAGCAGGGGGCGAGCAAGGCTCCGCCCGCCCCGCGGGGCTCGTGGCCAGGCGCCGGGGGGGAAGTGTTACCAACTCGCACATATTTTTGCTACATGTTCTTGTATGATCTAAAATATACTGTAACGTTCTAGACTGTACTGTTCTGGATATATATAGGAGAAGAGGGCGAGAGGAGTCAGTCCCAGTCATAGCAAGCTAGTGGCCAGTGAAGAGTCAAGAGTGAATTGTACTACTAAGGAAGAATATTAGACTGCTGAAGCTGTGCAAGGTCTTTACATATCTCCCTCCCACGGAGTCTCTTGACGGCGACACTGAACCCAAGTAACACGTCCGGCATAACATTGGTGTCAGGAGTGTAGCCATTTGTTTTTTTCGCCATGGAGACTCGTTTCCAAGCTGCCCAGAGGGACGACATGTTGACTGAACTCTTGGAATCTTTGAGACTACAGGGGGAGAAACAAGAAAGAGCACAACAACAACAAGAAGGAACACTCCAAGAACTCAAAGAACAGCTAGAAGATCGCTTCACGGGATTACAGCAACAGCTGTAATCCAGAACACTGGGCCGACCATCAGGACCCACCGGAATGAAGCCTTGGACCGACCATCAGGATCCACCGGGAAGAAGCCTACCGGCGCAATAGGCAGCAATGTAAAAAAAAAAGAAAAAAAAAAGTAGAAGATGGAAGTGAGTCAGTGCGAAGAAAAATGACTGATGTGACCACGAAGTTAGGACAACGCCTGATAGAAGTGGAGAAAGAACACACAAATCTCCAACAAGAGATGGAGGTGGTACGGGAGACGACACGCAAAGAAATATTAGAAGTAAGTGACAGAGTGAAGGCCCTTGAAAACTGCTTGGCTGGAAACGGACAGCCAGTGCCTGCAGGGGCTACTTGTACCCATGCAAGATGCTTCTCCTACGCAAGTCAGGGGTAGTTTGAGCCCTGTTTCGCCTGAGTTTATCCCCGCAAGAAGTTCCGCCAGCCCCATGAGTCTGCTGGGGTCGCCTGTTAGAAAGAAGCCTCAGGAGTTTGATGGCAAGGTCTCCTGGGAGGTTTACCGCGCTCAGTTTGAGCTGTTGGCAGCTCGGAATGGATGGGAAGACCAAGAGTGCGCGGCTCAGCTGGCCACTAGCCTGAAAGGGACGGCGCTGGAGGTCCTTGCTCAGCTCGACAATGCGACAAAGGGCAGCTACAGCGGGCTGGCACAGGCATTGGAGCAACGATATGGGACCAAGCACCAGAACGAGCTCTTCAGGGTTAGGTTCAGATCCCGCAACAGGAGGCGCGGCGAGTCTCTTCAGGAACTCGCTCAGGACCTTGAGAGCATGGCGCACAAGGCATACCTAGGTGCCACCCCTGACAGCTGACGATTTTGCCCTGGACAACCCTCAGCTAAAGATACAAGTGAACCAAGCTAAGCCAACATCAATGCAGGAAGCTCTGGCACGTGCCATGGAGTTTGAGTCCTTTGTTAGGTCTAGCTTGTCAAGCTTCAGGGACGACTCGATTTCTGGCTTTAGGGCACGAAAGGGCGCTGTCAGCGACACAGACAGGTTCCAAGGAACGTGCTGGTACTGCGAGAAGGTTGGGCACAAGGAGAACGAATGCTATAAGAGGAAAAAGGAATATGAAGGTGGCGCTAGGAAGAAACCCAGGGAAGAACCCAGGTGCTGGACCTGTGGAGAAGAGGGGCACTGGAAGAATGAGTGTCGGAAAAATGTGCCCCCGGCATGGGACCACCACTCGGGAAACTAAGGAGGACTGGTTCACGGGGACAACGACCAGTCTGTCCTGTACATGCCCCGAAGATATCAATGTGCAGGAGAACCACCATGACGAGCTGCCAAATGGAGGGCAAGGTTGACGGAGTGTTGTGGCCTGTGGTCGTCGACACAGGCTCGGAACGCACATTGGTGCGGCCTGACGTGGTGAGTCATCGTCGGCTTCCTAAGACGTCGCATCGACTGTGCGGTGTCACTGGACACTACGCAGAGCTCAGAGGCCCAGTGGACGTGAAGTTTGAGCTCGGAGGAAAGGAAGAGTCCCTCTCTGTCTACGTGTCTGAAATGGACGACCCCTGCATCCTAGGTATGGATTACCTTGTCTCCCGCAGGTGCGAGCTGGACTTTCGCGCTAAGCAGCTGACTGTAGGAGGAAGGAGGGTGCCACTGACGACTGTGCACAAGGAGGGCCTGCCAGTGACAGTCAAGCGCACCACCATTATTCCTCTGAGGTCAGAGATCCTGGTACCCTGTCAAATTACGGGTGTCCCTCGGCTAGCCTGTGTGTGGTAGAGAGTGGAAGTCGATGCCCGGTAGAAAACGGGGTGATTGTAGGCAATACTTTGGCAGACCCTGCTGCAGCGGACGTGCCTGTCGTCGTGGCCAATGTCTCCTTCAGCCCAAAGAAAATAAAACAAGGGACCATGGTGGGGTTGTGCTAAGAGATCGACCAGAAACCGAGAGCCTGTGTCTGCAGGAGAACCCTGACGAAGCCCCAGGAGGAGCTGCCCGATTACCTGCGCGACCTGTTTGCCAGAAGCTCCCAGTGTCTAGAGGAGCCCCAAGTGGAACAGCTCAGGGAGCTTCTCGTGAGGAATGCAGATGTGTTTTCCACAGAAGACCTGGACTTTGGGTGTACGGACCTGGTAGAGCACCACATCGACACAGGTAGCCACCGCCCAGTGAAGCAAGCTTCTCGAAGGATGGCACCAGCCCGTCGCAAGGAGATGGATGAGGTGATGGATGACCTGCGGCAACAGGGGTTAATCTAGCGGTCCAGCAGCCCGTGGGCGTCTGCTGTAGTGCTCGTCAGGAAAAAGGACGGTTCCCTCAGGTGCTGCGTGGACTACCGAGCCCTAAACGATCTCACCATCAAGTTCATACCCACTCCACGGATCGACGACACGCTCGACGCTTTGGTGGGCTCCTAGTGGTTTTCAACACTAGATATGAAGTCTGGATATCACCAAGTCAAAATGTCGGAGCAGGACAAAGAAAACAGCCTTCTCCTACGGTCAAGGCCTGTGGCAGTTTAAGATCACGCCCTTTGGCCTCTGCAACGCGCCGGCCACGTTCGAGCGGCTGATGGAGAGGGTGCTGGAGGGACTTCACTGGAAGACGGCACTCATCTACCTCGACGACGTGATTGTCTTTGGCCAGACCTTCGAGCAGGAGATGGAAAGGCTATCAGAGTTTTTTTTCCCGGTTTAGAGTTTCACACCTTAAGCTCAGCTCGAAGAAATGCTGCCTATTCAAGGGAGGTCAATACTTGGGACACATCGTGAGCGAGGCTGGAGTACGCACTGATCCTGAGAAGGTGGCTGCGGTAAGGGACTGGCCGACACCCACCAACGTGAAGGAGCTTCCTCGGGTTGTGCTCATACTACCGCAGGTTTGTGAAAGGCTTCGCTACGATTGCTGCACCACTGCACCTCCTGACGAAGAAGGGGCGCAAGTTTGAGTGGACAGCGGAAACTCAGGTTGCCTTTGAGAAGCTCAAGGAGGCCCTCATCATTTCGCCCGTACTCACCTACCCAGACCCCTCTAAGCCTTTTATACTGGATTGTGATGCCAGTGATGAGGGGATTGGTGGAGTGCTGTCCCAGGCATGTGCCGACATGGAGCGGGTTGTGGCCTACTTCAGCAAGAAGCTCACCCCAGCCGAGAAAAACTATTGCGTGACCGGAAAGAACTCCTGGCAGTAGTCAAGAGCCTTGACTTTTTCCATGCTTACCTGTACGGTGCAACTTTCACCATCCGCACGGATCACGCTGCATTGCGGAGGTTGAAGTCACTGAAAAACCCTGAGGGCCAGCTTGCTCGCTGGATAGGTAAACTAGAGCAGCATCACTACACTATTGTGCACCGATCTGGGCTAACACACGGTAACGCGGACAGCTTGAGCCGGCGCCCCTGCCAACCTGAGTGTCAACATTGCCTCCAGAGGGAAAGCGTCCAGAATATGTGCCGCCGCACTACAGTGGAACAGACAGCGGAGGTGCCATGGGAAGACTTGGGAAAACTGCAGCGGGAGGATCGAGATCTGCGACCAATTATGGAATGGCTGAGTCAGTCGTCAACGCGACCTGGGTGGGAAGTAATCTCGAGAGAAAGCCCTACCACCAAGAATTACTGGACTCAGTGGGACACTACGGATGGACAACGGGGTGTTGCAGCGACGCTGGGTTTCTCATGATGGTCTTGACCACTACTGGTCCACGGTGCTACCTGTGAAGTCTCGGGAAGGCGTCTTGAAAGAAATGCACGACAGCATCACCAGCGGACACCTTGGGGTAAAGAAGACACTGAGTCGCCTGCGCCAAAGGTTCTACTGGGTTGGCATGAGGAAGGACGTGGAAGAATGGTGTCACGCGTGTGAGGTGTGCTGTGGAAAGAAGGGCCCCAAGAAGCGTCACCGTGCCCCATTGCAACTATACCAGGTTGGAGCCCCCATGGAACGGGTGGCAGTGGATACAGCAGGACCCTTGCCTCTGACGACGAACGGAAATAGGTACATCTGCGTCACAATGGATTACTTCACCAAGTGGCCGGAAGCCTACGCCATCCCTGACCAGGAAGCCACTACCATCGCTAAGGTATTGGTGGAGGAGTTCTTAAGTCGCTTCGGTGTGCCTAACGAGCTCCATTCCGACCAGGGAAGGAATTTTGAGTCAACAGTCCTTGCTGAGTGCTGCAAGCTTCTGGGTATCAAGAAGACCCGGACCACCCCTCTGCACCCACAGTCAGATGGAATGGTGGAGAGGTTTAATTGGACGCTGGGCCAGGAGTTGGCCAAGCAGTGCAACAATGATCAGTCTTCATGGGATCAGAAGCTGCCTGCGCTGTACTACCTCCCGTCTTTTCGGCTGGTCGGAGTAACGGATGCAGCGCGGTGCTTCTGATTGCTTTCGCCGCTCCTCGGCCGTTCCTGGCTTCCGGGGCTTCGCCTCTTCCTCCCAGCTGTGCCAGTTGGCTGGAGTGTTGGATGCAGTGCGGCGATGCGTAGTTTATTCGCCGCTCCTCGGCCGTTCCTGGCTCCCGGAGCTTCGCTACTTCCTCCTACCACTGACGGTTGGCCGGGTGAAGGATCCACAACGGCGATGCGTGGCCTTTTCGCCACGTTTCTCCTCGGCCGTTCCTGGCTCCCGAGCTTCGCTACTTCCTCCTCCCCTGTCGGTTGGCCGGAGTGAAGGGCACAGTGCGGCGATGCGTGGCTCTTTCACCGCTCCTCCTCAGCCATTCCTGGCTTCCGAGCTTCACTACTTCCTCCCAAGATCTAAAGATCTAAATTTATTTAGACCTTGCTTCCTCCACCTCTGTCGGTGGGCCGGAGTGAAGGGCACAGTGCGGCGATGCGTGACCTTTCCGCCGCTCCTCCTCAGCCGTTCCTGGCTTCCATAGCATCGCCTGATCCTCCTTCCACCCCTGTCGGGTGTTCGAAGGCACGGGAGGAGGGAGTGCGGCGATGAGTGGTTCTTTCGCCGCTCCTCTGTGTTCATTCGTGGCTTCCGGGCCGTTGCCACCACCTCCACCCATCCCTGTCAGATGGTCGGAGTCACGGGAGGAGGGCGACCACTCGTGGCTCTTTTGTCGAGCTTCCTCGGTTTTTCTTTCGTGGCTCCGGGAGCTTCGCCGCTACGTCCCCTCCTCTTCGGAGGGTCGGAGTGAGGGACAGTGTGTGGTGTTTCGCGGTTCTTTCGCTGCTCCTCTTCAGCTTTTCTGGCTTCGTTGTCGCCTCCCTTTTCGGTTTAATCGCTGGTCGGAGTGACGGAGGGAGGGCGGTGTTTCAGGGCTCTTTCACTACGCTTCCTCGGCCGTTCGTGGCTTTCAGAGGTTCGCCGCCACCACCTTGGTCGTGATGGAGATGCGCTAAGTTTCGTAGCCCCTTCGCCGTTCCGCCCCTTCCGCCCTCCCCTCCCTTTCCCCCTGCTCCTTTCACTGGGTAAAGGTGGACGAGTTTTTTATTTTTTTATTTTAGCGACTTACAGAACTTCCCTGCGGCCTCCTTTCTCTGCCTGCTGAGGTGAGGTGAGGTGATGGCCTGCTGAGGTGAGGTGAGGTGATGGCCTGCTGAGGTGAGGTGAGGTGATGGCCTGCTGAGGTGAGGTGAGGTGATGGCCTGCTGAGGTGAGGTGATGGCCTGCTGAGGTGAGGTGAGGTGATGGCCTGCTGAGGTGAGGTGAGGTGATGGCCTGCTGAGGTGAGGTGAGGTGATGGCCTGCTGAGGTGAGGTGAGGTGATGGCCTGCTGAGGTGAGGTGAGGTGATGGCCTGCTGAGGTGAGGTGAGGGGATGGCCTGCTGAGGTGAGGTGAGGTGATGGTCTGCTGAGGTGTGGTGAGGTGATGGCCTGGTGAGGTGAGGTGTTGTGATGGCCTGCTGAGGTGAGGTGAGGTGATGGCCTGCTGAGGTGAGGTGAGGTGATGGCCTGCTGAGGTGAGGTGAGGTGATGGCCTGCTGAGGGACATTGGCAAAAATTGGTTTACCAACAGGGTAGTGGATGAGTGGAATAGGCTTAGCAGTCATGTGGTGAATGCCAATACAATTGTCACATTCAAAAATAGATTAGATAAATTCATGGACAGCGATACTAGGTGGGATTAGAGACACTGGAGCTGAGGGTCAAAGGAACTGCCGTGTATAGGCCTCCCGGCCTCTTGCAGATTCAACGTTCTTATGTTCTTATTACCAGAAATGGAGCGGTGCACAGTGATATATGGCGCACGGGTTCACCACCTTCCCTTTCTCCTTTCGCCGGCTGGAGGCAGGGTGCCCTCCGCTCCTACTCGGCTGTCCTGGCCGACTCATGCCCCTTTACTACCCATCCCAATCTGCTTTATCGACGATAGGCGGAGTGGGTGTTTGCGGTGTTCTAAGCGTGGAGGGCACAGGACTTCGTGTCCGTTTCTACCTCCGGCCTTTTCTACCTTCCTTTCCAGGATGGAGAGTTGGAACACGTTGTCTTTTGGCGTCCAGGGCCTGTTCTCCCCTACACACTTCACTGTTCCTGCCTCCCGGAGCTTCAGTGACTCGCCGTTACCTCTCATCTCTGCATGGTGGTCAGAGTGTGTGGTGGTGTGTGGTGCTTCGCGGTTCTTTCGACGCTCCTCCTCGCCCTTTCTCCCCTCCCCTTCTTTCGCTGGTTGAAGGCGAGAGGTTGGGTTTCGACGCTTCTTGCCTTCCGGCTTCCAGAGTTTCGCCGCTCCGCCTTTTCCTTCCATCTCGGCCTGTTGGTCAGGGTGTGGGGCGGTGTGCGGTGCTTCGCGATCCCCTCCCCCTCCTTCCGTGGTGGGAGAGGACGAGTTGAGTTTTCGGCGTTCCGTTCGTGCCCTGGCAGAGCTTCGCCGCTGCCTTCCATCTCTGCCTGCTGGTCCGAGTGCGGGACGGAATGCTGTGCTTTGCGGCGCCTTTGACACGCTTCTTCGCCCTCCTTGCCTCTCCCCTCTTCCCCGGTCGCGGGTTGAGGGCAGGGTGACGGTGTTCGGAATTTCGTGTTGGTCAGGCCGTCGCCGCCACCTCCCCTTTCCTGTCCGTTGATCGGCTTGAGGGAGTGTGACATCCGCCCCTTCCCCTAGCCCTCTCCCTTCGTTGGTTGAGTGAGTTTCGGAGACTCGCAGCTTCGGAGCTTCGACACCCTAGGGCAGAGGTTCTCCATCTTTTCTTCAGTGCTGGCACCCTGAACTTATATAAACCGTTTTGTGGCACCCTTGTTTCACCTCCTCACATGAATTAACTTCTTTTACACAGTTGTACGTACTTAGCTGATAGGCGTAAACAAGCCTCAATGTATTGATCTTTATTGATTTGTATTGATCTTTAACATGTTTAGAATTGCTGGTTTCTTTTAGGCCTTCCCACAACCACGAATGACATTGGCAACTTTGTCAATGCAACCAAATCTGTGGATGGAATAATCCAAACAATAAAGAGCCTGTCTCCGGGAAAGAAGTACACCCTGCTGCCGGTGTTATTTTAACAGTCTGTTATCCATTTTAAAAGGGAAAATATAAGCTCATTTCAGCTGCCTGAAATAGGCTTTCAGATCGAGTGCCTAGAACGCAGGAAATGCATTCTTTTTCCTGGCATGTGTTAATGACTCCGGCATTCGCGCCATCAGGTCCACCACCCAAAGTTTACCCTGCCTACGGGCCTGTCAATGACCTGTCCGTATCCAGACACCAGAATACTGGCCTGTCAATGATCTGTCCGTATCCAGACACCAGAATACTGGCCTGTCAATGATCTGTCCGTATCCAGACACCAGAATACTGGCCTGTCAGTGACCTGTCCGTATCCAGTGTGTATGTGTGTGTGTGTGTGTGTGTGTGTGTGAAGGATAAACAAGGCGGGATCAGAGTTGCTGGTAGTGGAACGCGCACGGCACGGATAGGCTATTCAGTACCGCATAACGCCCACACACACTCCTTCAAATACTATAGTATTTCCATTTTGTATAAATACCCCGACACTGAACACCGTTGTATTCCAACGTTGTCCAGTGTCGCGGTATCTATACAAAATCTTTGTTATTATCCTAAAAACGAAACAATCTCAACACTATGACCTTATTAGATTATCCAATCATTTAATCAAATCCATTTAAAGGTATTGAGTAGCTGACATATGAGAGGAAGCGAGAAGTCTTGAGAGTGTGTGGCAGATATGTGCATGGGGCGGGCTGACCCATAGGCCTACACCCCACCGGCCAGTTTCAAATGGAAATACTATAGTACCTTCAGGATAAATTTACTGATAGATAGAAAAGTTTTAAGAAATGTGAGAAATAGAGAGCGGTTTGGTGCAAGATGCTCCGGGTTCGAAGAGAAATTGAACCAGAGCTTTGGCCCGAAGAACCGCCGGTGACCGAGAGAAACTGCCAGGGTTGAGGATGCCGGGGGGGGGGGGGGGGGGTGGGGGGGGGGGGGGCCGGCGATAGGGGAGTTACGCCGGGGGGGAAGGATGGGGAGAGAGAAGGATAAGGATAGGGAGGCCGACGATAGGGGAGTTACGTCGGAGGGAAAGGATGGGGAGAGGGAAGGATGAGGAAGGGGAGGCCGACGATAGGGGAGTTACGCCGGGGGGAAAGGATGGGGAGAGAAGGATGAGGAAGGGGAGGCCGACGATAGGGGAGATACGTCGGGGGGAAGGATGGGATGGGGGAAGGATAGGGAGGGGAGGCCGACGATAGGGGAGTCACGTCGGGGGGAAGGATGGGATGGGGGAAGGATAGGGAGGGGTGGCTCCTCAACAAGAACGAGCTCACTAGGGCATATCGTGGTCACTATTGTAGATTGGGCTCGTCATATGCAGGACCGACTTCTTCGGAGACGACGATAGCAGATTCATAGGCATTTCCTCCATTTCCAACGTTGGATACAGCCAGCTCTTTAACAAGGTCGTCATTTTCTTTAATGAAGATGTCCAGCGCTCTGACAAGATCGTCATTTTCCTCCTTGGAGACGTGCAGCGCTTTTACAAAGTTGTCATTTTCCTCCATGAAGATGTCCAGCTCTTTGACAAGGTCGTTGATTTCATTCATGGATACGTGCAGCGCTTCTACAAGGTCGTCATCATTCTCCTTGGAGATGTCCATCGCTTCTACAAAGTCGTCATCATTATCCTTTGAGATGTCCAGCGCTTTTACAAAGTCGTCATTTTCCTCCATGAAGATGTCCAGCGCTTTTATAAGGTCGTTATTTTCTTCCTTGGAGATGTGCAGTGCTTTTACAAAGTCGTCATTTTCTTCCTTGGAAATGTGCAGCGTTTTGACAAGGTCGTTGATTTCATTCATGGAGATTGTCAGCGCTTTTACAGAGTCGTCATTTTCTTCCGTGAAGATGTCCAATGCTTTTAAAAGGTCGTCATCATCATCCATGGAGATGGTCTGCGCTTGTACAAGGTCGTCATCATTCTCCTTGGAGATGTCCAGCACTTTTACAAGGTCGTCATCATTCTCCTTGGAGATGGTCTGCGCTTTCACAAGGTTTTGCAGTCTGTCAATTTCTTCCCTAGCGCTAGACAGGTCATTGGCGAGATCGTTGTTTTCGTGTCTCGATAAGGACACTTCATTGGCCAGACCGGTGTTTTCTTTGCGGAAAAGGGACAGGTATTTTCGGAGCCTGTGAATTATTTTCCCAGCATTTGACAGGTCATTGGCCAGACCGGTGTTTTCTTTCCGGGATAGGGACTGGCCTTTTCGCAGCCTGTCAACTTCTTTCCAAGCGTTAGACAGGTCATTGGCCAGACCGGTGTTTTCTTTCCGGGATAGGGACTGGCCTTTTCGCAGCCTGTCAACTTCTTTCCAAGCGTTAGACAGGTCATTGGCCAGATCGGTGTTTTCTTTCCGGGATTGGGACTGGCCTTTTCGCAGCCTGTCAATTTCTTTCCAAGCGTTAGACAGATCATTGGCCAGATCGGTGTTTTCTTTCCGGGATAGGGACTGGCCTTTTCGCAGCCTGTCAATTTCTTTCCAAGCGTTAGACAGGTCATTGGCCAGACCGGTGTTTTCTTTCCGGGATAGGGACTGGCCTTTTCGCAGCCTCTCAATTTCTTCCCTAGCGTTAGACAGGTCATTGGCCAGACCGGTGTTTTCTTTCCGGGATAGGGACTGGCCTTTTCGCAGCCTGTCAATTTCTTCCCTAGCGTCAGACAGGTCATTGGCCAGACCGGTGTTTTCTCTCCGGGATAGGGACTGGCCTTTTTGCAGCCTCTCAATTTCTTCCCTAGCGTCAGACAGGTCACTGGCCAGACCGTCGTTTTCTTCCCGGAATGAAGACACGACTTTTCTCAGTCTGTGAATTATCTCCCCAGCGTCAGACAGGTCACTGACCAGACCGTCGTTTTCTTCCAGGGATGAAGACATGACTTTTCGCAGTCTGTGAATTATCTCCCCGGCGTCAGACAGGTCACTGAGAAGGACGTTATTTTCGCGTCGAGATACGTACAGGTCATTGAAGAGGCCGCTGTTTTCTTCCTCCAGCTCTGACCTTTGCTGTTCTGCCTCTCTCCGAGCCGTTTCTTGAGCCAGCACTGCCCTGTGCAGGATGCTGGCTTCATCTGACGCCTGAAGCAGGAGGACGTACAGGAGGCCGTTTTGGCTGGTGAGGTCCTGCATGGCCTGCTGTGTCTGCTTCTGCTCGGCCAGCAGATCGGCAATGATCCACGCCTTGTGGGCCGCGAGGGGTCCCGCGGGGGGTGCTCTTTCCCCAGGTGCGGCGGCGGGCAGCCCTTCGGCGGGCGCGGCGGGCAGCCCTTCGGCGGGCGCGGCGGCCGGCTGCCCCTCGGCGGGCGCGGCTGTGGGCCCATACCCGTTGTACTCCAGGACCACATTGATGGCCCCGGCCCACCACACCAGCGCGAGAATAACGTCAAGGCGCATCGTCGGGATGATGATTGAAGGACGTCTGAATGAAAAAAAAAAAGTGCGGAAGTGAGAGACAACGAGGGAAAGCGAAAGTGAGCTGAGAGCCGGACAGCAACGACAGCAGGAAAAGAGGGCAGCAGAAGTGTCCTCCTCTCCCTCCTCCTTGCAGTGTTACCCAACTCATTAAGGACGGCGAATGCATGACGAGAGAGAGAGAGAGAGAGAGAGAGAGACCCGTCAGTAATTTAAATGGTGGAAAGGAATGCTCTCTCTCTCTCTCTCTCTCTCTCTCTCTCTCTCTCTCCGCACAATCGGCAAACTGCAGGTAAACAATTTGAAGAGGGAATGCAACCACTTTTAAATTCCTCCTTTGTTTTCTTCTTTTCCTCCTTCCTTCCTTCCTTCCTCATTAAGTTTTCTATTCATTTATCCTATTTTCTCTCCATTCTTCTTTACCTCCCTTTCTTCGTCTTTTCTATTTTCATTTCTCTCTTCTTTCCTTTTTTCTTTCCTTCCAGACTTCCTTTCCTTCCCTCTTTCATTCATTGGTAATAGAAGGGAATGGGAGGGAAGGGAAGGGAAGGGAAGGGAAGGGAAGGGAAGGGAAGGGAATGGGAGTGAAGGGAAGGGAAGGGAAGGGAAGGGAAGGGAAGGGAATGGGAGTGAAGGGAAGGGAAGGGAATGGGAGTGAAGGGAATTGAAGGGAATGGGAGGGAAGGTAAGGGAAGGGAAGGGAAGGGAATGGGAGTGAAGGCAATGGGAGTGAAGGGAATGGGAGTGAAGGGAATGGGAGTGAAGGGAATGGGAGTGAAGGGAAGGGAAGGGAAGGGAAGGAAAGGGAAGGAAAGGAAAGGAAAGGAAAGGAAAGGAAATGAAAGGAAGGAAGGAAGGAAGGAAGGGAATGGAATGGGAGTGAAGGAAGGGAAGGAATGGGAGTGAAGGAAGGGAAAGAATGTGAAGGGAAGGGAAGGGAAGGGAAGGAAGGGGAGTGAAGGCAATGGGAGTGAAGGGAATGGGAGTGAGGGGAAAGGAAGGGAAGGGAAGGGGAGTGAAGGGAAGGGAAGGGAATGGAAGGGAAGGAAAGGGAAAGAAAGGGAATGGGAGTGAAGGGAAGGGAAGGGAAGGGAAGGGAGTAAATGTCCAGAGAGTTGCCCATCTCACTGCGGTACTTCTCACCCTAACCATGCGTTAGATCTCATGATTCTATGCATTTTGAACCCCATATATATGCCTCGCAAATTGGTAGAATCGCTGCTAGCGATTTTTGAAAAGTTAGTGAGTTTTTTGCGGCAGCCTCGGGGCGTCACTGGGAGGACTGGGATACTTTGTTACCCCGCCTCCAAAATACGATATTACGCCTCCATTTTGTACTTAAAGGACGAAATACATGTCCCTTAACCATAATATGAAGGCGGAAAAACTTAAAAGTAATGAAAAAGTGGTAAAGGTAGTGAAAAGGCATATTATACATACGCGCGATGTGTTTACATGGCGACGCCATCGCGATGTGAGCAGCGTTGCCAACGATCCGGTTAGCGGTGTTAAGCTAGGTTAGCGATGGAACGCTTAGTTAGCCAGTAGCCCACGCATGTGAGACCAGGTCCACCACGCGTGGTTATTTTTTTTTTAGAACACGCACCTTTACCCAAAGGCTTTTGTGAAGGTTTGGGTTCTCCTTCCATAAGTCCATACCGCTTTTCCCCATTTCCATTTTTTTAAGACTTTCGAGATGGGCTGTGGCGCCTTTACCTAATACTATCAATACATCACCCCATCACTTATCTCCCCTCCTCTATTCTTACTCCTCTTTTTTTCACGCAGGTGATGAGGATTACTGTGTCTCTGGGGAATAATCTGGTCAAGTCAGGTCAGGTAAGTCTGAACACCTGCGTAGGGAGTGGCGTCGGAGTGGAATCTGGAAATATATAAAGAATGTGGCGGAAAGAGTGTAACACTGTGTTTTGTGTATATGTGTATATATGTTTTACAGGGCGCTACGGCGAGAGGGTAGATACAGGCAGAGAGAGGTAGTAAAAATAAGGGCAACACTTAATCCTGTCCAGCGAAGCACGTGGTCGCACAGCAAACAGCACACCTCTGCAGGCAGCTAACTCGGTTGACAATAAGCAGTACGCAGCACGACGCGAAATAGCACACGGCACACAGCACAGCAAGATTTACAGTACAGTTCAGTACAGCACACGAGGGTGGAATCGCAAGCGAGAGAGGTCACGGAAGTGGGAGCGCGTGCGGTTTGACCTCTCGGAGTGAGGGCAGGGCGCTGACTGACTGATGCCAACAGGCGGAGTGGGTGTGTGCGGGGTTCTTAGCGTGGAGGGCACAGGAATTCGTGTCCGTTTCTACCTCCCGGCTTTTTTCTACCTTCCTTTCCAGGATGGAGAGTTGGAACACGTTGTCTTTTGGCGTCCAGGGCCTGTTCTCCCCTACACACTTCACTGTTCCTGCCTCCCGGAGCTTCAGTGACTCGCCGTTACCTCTCATCTCTGCATGGTGGTCAGAGTGTGTGGTGGTGTGTGGTGCTTCGCGGTTCTTTCGACGCTCCTCCTCGCCCTTTCTCCCCTCCCCTTCTTTCGCTGGTTGAAGGCGAGAGGTTGGGTTTCGACGCTTCTTGCCTTCCGGCTTCCAGAGTTTCGCCGCTCCGCCTTTTCCTTCCATCTCGGCCTGTTGGTCAGGGTGTGGGGCGGTGTGCGGTGCTTCGCGATCCCCTCCCCCTCCTTCCGTGGTGGGAGAGGACGAGTTGAGTTTTCGGCGTTCCGTTCGTGCCCTGGCAGAGCTTCGCCGCTGCCTTCCATCTCTGCCTGCTGGTCCGAGTGCGGGACGGAATGCTGTGCTTTGCGGCGCCTTTGACACGCTTCTTCGCCCTCCTTGCCTCTCCCCTCTTCCCCGGTCGCGGGTTGAGGGCAGGGTGACGGTGTTCGGAGTTTAGTGTTTGTCGGGACGTCGCCGCCACCTCCCCTTTCCTGTCCGTTGATCGGCTTGAGGGAGTGTGACATCCGCCCCTTCCCCTAGCCCTCTCCCTTCGTTGGTTGAGGAGTGAGTTTCGGAGACTCGCAGCTTCGGAGCTTCGACACCCTAGGGCAGAGGTTCTCCATCTTTTCTTCAGTGCTGGCACCCTGAACTTATATAAACCGTTTTGTGGCACCCTTGTTTCACCTCCTCACATGAATTAACTTCTTTTACACAGTTGTACGTACTTAGCTGATAGGCGTAAACAAGCCTCAATGTATTGATCTTTATTGATTTGTATTGATCTTTAACATGTTTAGAATTGCTGGTTTCTTTTAGGCCTTCCCACAACCACGAATGACATTGGCAACTTTGTCAATGCAACCAAATCTGTGGATGGAATAATCCAAACAATAAAGAGCCTGTCTCCGGGAAAGAAGTACACCCTGCTGCCGGTGTTATTTTAACAGTCTGTTATCCATTTTAAAAGGGAAAATATAAGCTCATTTCAGCTGCCTGAAATAGGCTTTCAGATCGAGTGCCTAGAACGCAGGAAATGCATTCTTTTTCCTGGCATGTGTTAATGACTCCGGCATTCGCGCCATCAGGTCCACCACCCACCCAAAGTTTACCTACGGGCCTGTCAATGACCTGTCCGTATCCAGACACCAGAATACTGGCCTGTCAATGATCTGTCCGTATCCAGACACCAGAATACTGGCCTGTCAATGATCTGTCCGTATCCAGACACCAGAATACTGGCCTGTCAGTGACCTGTCCGTATCCAGTGTGTGTGTGTGTGTGTGTGTGTGTGTGTGTGAAGTCACAACAAGGCGGGATCAGAGTTGCTGGTAGTGGAACGCGCACGGCACGGATAGGCTAT
>NW_026110421.1:25000-52500 GCF_024679095.1 Eriocheir sinensis
GCAGGACGATCCGGGTGTCTGCCTCTTCATGGTGTGCTTGTAGTGGTGTAACATCAATCGATGGCCGAGATGACAATACCTCGTCGTCTTTGTGTAATCCACCAGCCACAATAACAGTTTTGTTGTGTGGGCACTCCTTGCCAGTTCGTGTGATAAGAAGTTTGCCAGGTCGCTCTTATTTTCAGGAAGCGCCAGAAAATTTGACCAGTTGGCTGGTAGGGGTACGGATCTGTCCTCAATCACTCGTCGAATAGGTCGAGTTTCCTTTGAACGCTTTTGGCGCGTTTGATCCTTGATCGATGTGCTGTCGTATCGGTCAAATGTTACATCGACCCGCTGGAAGTGTGCAGCTGATTGCAGTACCGATTTACCGAAGGTGTCCCAGATCTCGAAGGTTACAGCTCCCTGGGGTTTCCGAGTGCAACAACTGGTGCCTGTCCATCAATGATCAAACTGGAATTACCCTCAACGGCTATCTCTGCTGGACATATGATACCAGACGTCAGGACATCGGCCAGTACAGATTTGTCGCCACTACGCAGAGAGTGGTTAGTTTCAATGAGATATTGGCACGGGCATCAATTCGTGTTGCAGAACCTGGTGCAGGTTCACTCGTCTGCCAATTCATATGCTGTTATGAGACGCTGCAGGATGCTTCTGTCGGCTTTTATTGTCTTCTCCTTAGCTTAACATCCTTGTGTGCGATATAGAGTGATGCAAAGGTTGGGGCTTTCATTTTTGCCAATGGGTCATGGAATTTCATTTCTGTTGGAGCGTCTGGGTGATTCATCAACCTGTTCTCTACGAAGTGGTTCAGTTGCTCTTGTCCAAGCCTTTCGGCATGAAGGAGACTGTTTTGTATCTCATCAGTTGCCAAGTCTTTCGTTGCAATGTTACGCAAAAGGCCAACGGAGGTGGTGTCGCTGAACACTTTGAACTTTAGAAGACCATCAAATATTTTGTCTGCATCTGATGTGAATCGTCTTCTTCGTTCCATTGTGGACTCATTACGAGTAACGATCATCGAAGCCAAGTCCATACATGTCATAGGTTCGTGAAGCAATCTGAGCTCGTAGGTTGTAGGAAGTGCCCAGCGACACAACGCTGATGTTGTCTTCGTAATACCGACGATGCCACCTTTCTTTCCAGTGCTGTTCAACCATTCCTGGCTGTGGTCGGGATCCACTTGGCAGAATCTGTGATTGGATCTTTTGACAACAAAGTTCCCTTGTTGGAATTCCGTTTCAACCTCTGGTGGGAGTTGATTCATTTGAGCAAGGTAGATGCTGCCCCATCGAGCATAATTTGTGTGATCATAACGATAGAAGTATGGAGCATCCTTCTGAATGAATAGACGTGGAGTTCCCAGAGACCATCCCTCTGAGCTCTAACAAAGAAGAAGAATTCCGACCATTTCCATGTATTGCTGGGGTGGAAATTCGGATCATCGTTGCTGTCCACAAAATCTGTCATCAAGGACTGGAACCTGGTACAAAACAGGATAGATACCAATTCGTCCATTTCATCTTTGTCTGGTGATTGCGATTTCAAGTAGGTATTTCTTCAGATCATTGTCATGCAATTCCAAATATGCGTTGAGCTTTGGCAACAGTACTCGCCATAATGCTTGGAAGCAGAGTTTATGAGCACGTACTCCTTTCGAATAATCTTTTTCCTGACATGGCATGTTCAAGTATTTGGACCCAAGATCCCACTTTCTGTGAAGACTTCAAACAAACCAGTATCCTCCATGTGCTGACCTAAGACCTTCAAAAAGTTCATTGTTGTATGGAGTCCACCCAGTCGCGGTATCAGGATGTCTTTGTATTCTGGGACCGTCCATTTCAGTTCCATCAGCTTAGAACCAAAGATATCGGCAGTACAATACTTTGATGGTGGCCATTTTGGATTTTTTTGACAACCGTAGTAGAAATATGAATTCTAGCAGTACAGAAAAGTTTGACGAACCCAATGATGTGTTCATCGGATTCCTTGACCATCAAAACATGGGTATAGACACCAAGATCATATTCCTATGTTGCTTAGAACCGAGATATTTGCGGCACAACATTTTGACGTCAGCCATTTTGAATTTTGCAATTTGAGCATGAAGGAGGCATTTGCCAGCAGCAAACACCATATTCGGATTCAGCATACCCATATTATGGTAAAACCGTTGTTTGTTTGCTTTTCCCCAAAAATGCCTACAGGGTTCTGCTTTGGGGAAAAGTGGCCTAGTCTATCTCTCTCTCTCTCTCTCTCTCTCTCTCTCTCTCTCTCTCTCTCTCTCTCTCTCTCTCTCTCTCTCTCTCTCTCTCTCTCTCTCTCTCTCTCTCTCTCTCTCTCTCTCTCTCTCTCTCTCTCTCTCTCTCTCTCTCTCTCTCTCTCTCTCTCTCTCTCTCTCTCTCTCTCTCTCTCTCTCTGTGTGTGTGTGTGTGTGTGTGTGTGTGTGTGTGTGTGTGTGTGTGTGTGTGTGTGTGTGTGTGTGTGTGTGTGTTTGTGTGTGTGTGCGTGTGTGTGTGTGTTATTTTCGGTTTTCCTATTTTTTTACCGTTGTAAGTGACCCGCGTGAATGGTACGGATCTGTTGAGAATAAAGGGGAAAGGTGTGTGACCGTGACAAAACCATAGAATTCCCTATTTGATTTTTGTATGAGTATTTTTTTATTCAGTTTCATATGAAGGGATCTTGCCAAATGAATAAGACTATTAGGGTTATTTTTATGTTAGGCTCAAAGTAAAGCGCCGGAATTGTTTCATGATGGGGCCTGTTGGTCGGACCTGTCCCGTTAGTGGCGCAGGTAATTGCTTTATAGTGACGTCATTCTTGCTTGGCTTATGTTGCTCCCGAAGAGCTTAGCTTGAGTCCGGGTTGATAGGTGGTCATCAGAACAGCACTGATTGTATTATTTGCATTATTGTTTGTTGTATATATTTTGGTGTGTTGTGTATTTCATCAAGATATGTTCTGCTATTATTTGCGTTCTAAGTTTAATTGGTAGTTTCTCATATTGTGTTTTATTATTTAACTCGTTTTTTTTTTTTTTTATCCGAGAAAGCGTGATGCACTTGTCTTGTCCACTCTGTTGTTGTGAATCTTTTGTGCCTCTTTTAACCCGGTAGCAGCAGGGATCATGTTTCTTAATGGTCCCTCTAAACGAGAAAAATGAGAAAAAATCATCACTCACACAAACCATTTCAAAATATATATCTAAGCATTTGTGATCAGTTTATGTATCATCTATTTTGGGGAAGTTTATATCATGGCACAAATTTGGCCCGTCGCTGTTACACGGTACAGCCACAAATTTGTTAAATCGCTTACTACAGTAAAGCCACAAATTTGGCCCGTCGCTGCTACACGGTAAAGCCACAAATTTGGCCCGTCGCTGCTACACGGTAAAGCCACAAATTTGGCCCGTCGCTGCTACACGGTAAAGCCACAAATTTGGCCCGTCGCTGCTACACGGTAAAGCCACAAATTTGGCCTGTCGCTGCTACACGGTAAAGCCACAAATTTGGCCCGTCGTTGCTACACGGTAAAGCCACAAATTTGGCCCGTCGCTGCTACACGGTAAAGCCACAAATTTGGCCCGTCGCTGCTACACGGTAAAGCCACAAATTTGGCCCGTCGCTGCAACACGGTAAACCCACAAATAAAGCCCGTCGCTGCTACACGGTAAAGCCACAAATTTGGCCCGTCGCTGCTACACGGTAAAGCCACAAATTTGGCCTGTCGCTGCTACACGGTAAAGCCACAAATTTGGCCTGTCGCTGCTACACGGTAAAGCCACAAATTTGGCCCGTCGTTGCTACACGGTAAAGCCACAAATTTGGCCCGTCGCTGCTACACGGTAAAAGCCACAAATTTGGCCGTCGCTGCTACGGTAAAGCCACAAATTTGGCCTGTCGCTGCTACACGGTAAAGCCACAAATTTGGCCCGTCGCTGCAACAGGGTTAAATCTTTCATCAATTTCATCCACTCCGTCAAAACAGAGCCCACCAGAGAGCAGTAGCTTCGCCATGGCTGCCAGGACGCGCTCCGACACGCTATTCCCTAATCATGAGTTGTGACGCTTTCCCTGGACACATGTTTTCGGCCACCGGGATATGGAATGCAATCAAATGCGCTTTTTCCATCAACACGTTAAAAGTGATTAATGATTATCGAAAAAAATTAATGACCTAACTACCCACGTTATGTTGTTAAAAAAACGGGATGTGTAGATAGTTATCATTTTCTTTGACACACGAGATAGAGATAGTAAGTAGATATATAGATAGATAAATATATAGAGATAGAGAGAGACAGACATGGATATATAGATAGATAGATAGATTGATAAATAGATAGACAGACAGAATAATAGTTAGATACATATAGATAGATAAAAAGATAGAAATGCATATATAGACAGATAGACAGATGGATAGATTAATAGATAGATAGATGGAGTGTTAGGCATACATACATACATACATACAGACAGACAGACAGACAGACAGACAGAGTAGACGCAAGACAATGCCACCTGGCTGTAAAGTGAGCCTGCCTTCTATTTAATTAACGAATCACTTATGTACTTTTCCTTTGTCTTAGCACGACCTAGACATTTCCTATTCATTAAACGCATAAAAAGGAGAGAAAAAACAGCCGGGTATCCCTTCAACCGTTAATTATTTCCAGGTTACGTTTTCTTTTCCCTCTCGTAAAGTTTGAGCAAGTACTCTTTACCTCCCTTTTTATTTTTATTTTTACTGCCGTCCCTGTTTGCTCGGTTTCGTAATCTCTATTTTTTTTCCCTCTCTTGAACTCTCCTTTTTTATCTTGCTCATGTAACCAGTTCTCAACGTTTCTTTGTTGTGTGCGTGTGGTTTTTTTCCACTCTTTCCTTTTTTCTTTTTCGTATTTGTCCGCTTTTTTCAACTTGCCTGGTTTCGTATTCTACTGTTTTATCCTCAGCTCTTTTTGTTATCAGAACTAACTCTCAACCTTTTTTTATGGTCCCTTTTAATTCCTTTCTGCCTTGCCTTTTCTCCCAATTGTCTACATTTTCACTTTGTCTTGTTTCGTAACGTTTCTTTTTCTAATCTTCAAATCTACTTTTATGCCCTCTTTACTTTTGTCTATTATGGGAGCGGTGAGTAGCGGGTTTTTTTTTTCTCTTAACTATTTTCGTTGCCCTTGAGTCGTCTCATTTGCTTGAAAAAAGCGCATTGAAGTACCTCATAATTTTTTTTATTTCTATGCCCCTTTTAAACATTCTCTAGCTTTGCCTTTTCCTTATTTCTCCACTTTTCAACTTTCCTCGTTTCGTAATCTCTTTCTTTTTCAATCTTCATCTTTACTTTTTGTGCTCATTGAATTACCTCTCAATTTTATTCTATTTGTGTTTCTTTTCTCCTCTCAACTTTTCTCTTCCTTATTTGTCCACTTTTTCAAGTTGCCTCGTTTCGTAATCTGTATCTTTTATCATCAGCACTACTTTTTTTTGTTGCTTATAACCATACTCAATTTTTTTTCTATATATGTATCCTCCCTTTTTTCTCCTCCTTTACTTCATTTGTCTGTATTTTCAGCTTGCTTGGTTTTGTAATCTGCTTTAATTTTTCTCCTCTAGCTTTTTTTTATGCTCATTGAACTACCTCTCAACTTTTACTTTTTTGTGTCCTTCCTCTTTAGCTTTGCCTTTCCTCCATTTGTCTACTTTTTCAGCTAGTTCGGTTTCGTAATCTTCTTTTATTTTTCTCCTCTTGAGCTCAATTTTTTATGCTCACTCAACTACCTCTCAATTTCTATTCTATGTCTACGCTTCCTTTTTCTCTTTTTTAGCTTTGCCTTTCCTCCATTTCTCTACCTTTTTTCAGATTTTTGCTCATTCAACTACCTCCCAACTTTTATTTTCTTTGTTTACTTCTTTTTATCCCTCTTTTAAGGCTCTTTAGCTTTTCCTTTCCCCGAACTGTCTACTTCAGTATTTTTGTGTGGGGTAGTCTCCTCTTTTTTCCCCTCTTCAGCTCTACCTTTTTCAGATTTGACCGTTCCTCAGGGTTTGTTTTTTTTCTCTCTCCCCCGTTTTTTCTCTCCTCAAGGCTCTCTTCTTTTCAAACTTTTACTCCGTGGCATTTTCTCAGCAGCCCCTTCTCGAATTTCATGCCTCAAAAACCACTTGTTCCACTTGTTTTACTGTATTTTTTCCATATCTACATGTTTTGTTTTCTACTTTCTTTTTAGTTTGTGCGGTTTTTTATTTAGATTGTGTCTTATGTATTTATTTGATTATTGATATTCATTTGTTATATATTTTTTGACAGTATTATGCCTTTTCTACTTCTTCCTGCTCCTCCTCCTTCTACTCTTTTTCTTCTTTCTCGTCCTTCTCTTCCTCGTCCTCCTCTTCTTCCTCGTCATTCTCCTCCTCCTCCTATAGTAGACAAAGCCGGCTGGTGATGTTGATGGTGTTGATAGTGGTGGTGTTAATGGTGCGTGGTGGTGATGATGGTATTGATGATGTTGCTGGTGTTTGTCGCGCTACTGATTGTGGAGTTGTTGTTGGCACTGGTGACAGTGATGGTGGTGGTGGTGATGGTGTTGATAGGGATGACGTTGATGGTGATGATGGAAAAAGTGGTGGTGAGTGATGGAGAACTAACCTGCCATCTATATCGTGGTGGTGGTGGTGGTGGTGGTGGTGACAAAGATTGCGTTGCTGAAGATGATGGGAATGGTGGTTGTGGTGGTTGGGGAGGATAAAGAACTAAGCAACCAAGTACAGCGCGGTGGAGGTGATGGTGGTTGTGGTGGTGGAGAATTTTTAAGCCAGATTTATGCAGCGTCCGCGCCAAAACTTCCATCAGAAAGTGATTTTGTAACCATAAATTCGGATTCTTCTCGCCTATCCTCCTCCTCCTCCTCCTCCTCCTCCTCCTCTCCCTCTTTTCTCCCTGCTCCTAACCCCTCTCCCCCATCCCTCCCTTATGTCTACTTCTACTCCATTACTTCTTTTCACCGTACTAAAAATTTTGCCTCTTTCTACAACTACGTTTTATTTATTTATTTTTTTGGTTTATTGTTTTCTTAAGTAATCATGTTCATATTTCGACTTTTTTTCCGTTTTTCATTGTCTGTCTATTTGTATTTCCTTCCTCTCCTCCTCCTCCTCTTCTTCTTGTGAGGCCATCATCACCTCGCTTAATGTAAATATTATGTTTATATTATGTTTATTATTTTGTTCCCTGAGAGAGTTAATGACATCCGCCTCCTGGTTTTTCTCTTCTTCCTTCTCCTCTTATTCCTCGTTCTCTTCCTGCAACTCTTACTTTTCCTTCCCGTGCCTTGTTCTTCTCCTCTTCCTCGATCTTTTTCTCTATTCTTGTGTCTTATTCATGTTCCATTCTTTTACCTTCCATTTACGAGTATTATGTTCATTCGGCCCAACCAAATCGAAGTAGTCAGTCGTTTTTATTTCCTCTTGATGGCAAAACTCATTATTCCATTATATTGTTTTCTATTTTATGCATTTTTGTCTCTTCATTCTCCCATTCTTTACCTTCCCTATTCTTCTGATGGTAGTTTTCCCATTATTCATTTACATGCTTTTGTTTTTATATCTGCTCCTCGTTTGTGTCACCTCTTTGTTTTCTCCTTTTACCCTTCTTTTACTTCATTGCTCCTCTGCTTCTCTGCCTTTTTCGTCTTTCTGATGTCTTCCGCAAACTACCATTTCTTTCTCTTGCTCCATTACCCTCATACATTTTTCATCGCATTTCCGGGGCGCCAAGAAATCACGAGACTCATGCGGTGGGTCGATGGCTCTCTTCGTCTTTCCGCACCTAATCACCTCCATTATTGGACTGTGTAACCCGCCAGCGACCCTTTATCTTTTCCATGTATTGCCGGTTTCAGAGTTTTCTTTCCAGTCTTGAATTTTCCTCCGTCCATTTATACTTCTTACCCTCTACCTTTTTTTTGGGGGGGTTAGTGCAATTTTTTTCATCTTTCTTCTTTCTCATCTTCAACCTCTTTACTGTTTTTATTTTCTTAGTTTCGTTTTTGTCTGTCTGTAATTTCCTTTTCTCTTCCTTTTTATCTTTTTATCGTTCATATATTTCTGCTTTTTTTTCACTTGTTCTTTATGTCTATGCCTTTTTTTCAATTTTTTATCTTCCACCTTTTTTATTATTTTCCTTGATTTCTTTTTACTTGTCTGTTATTTCTTTTTCCTTCTTCTTATCCTTCTTTTCTCGTTCATATATTCCTCCTTTTTTTATTCACTCGTTCTTTACATCACTGCCTTTTTTTATATTTTTCATCTTCCTCTTCTTTATTGTTTTTTCCTTGGTATCGTTTTACTCGTCTGTTATTTCTTTTTCCTTCTCCTTCTCCTTCTTTTCTCGTTCATATATTCTTCCTTTCTTTCCTTCACTCATTATTTACATCCCTGTCCTTTTTTCTATTTTTCATCTTCCACCTTTTTTATTGTTTTCCTTTGTTTCGTTTTACTGTTTGTCTATAATTTCTTCCTCCGCGCTAACCTTTTCTCCTTCTTTTGTTCGTGCTTTCATCCTTAACACATTTCTTTTTTATTTTCATCCTTCCATTTTCAACCCTTAAATCCTTCCTTCTTTTATCACATTCTGCCTTCTCTCACCCATTTGATCCTATCCTCCATCCTTCCTTCTTTCTTTTCCTTCTCTCTTTTTCCTCCCTTTCATTTTGTCTTTTCTTTTATTCCACTCTATTCTATTACTATTTTTTTTGTCGAACCTTCCTTTGAAACTTGCTACCTTCGTCACCCCTTTATGTACTCCCTTTACGTCTCATCATCTTCCCACCTTCCTTAACCCGTTGGCTCTACCTTTCCTCCCGTTCCATTTTCCTTTCTCCCTGGCGACTTAGCTGGGGGGGTGGGGGGGTACCCTAAGCTGCCTCCTTTGCTGTAAAAAACAACGTAAAAACTGTGTAAAGATCCCGGGTGACAAGTAAATTAGATAAACTTCCCTATTTACATTATCATAAAAGCAGATTTTTTGGCCACTTTACTCTATTCAGGAGCAGTAAGTAGCGGGCTTTTTTTTCTCATTATTGTTTTTTTCTTTTTTTACGCCCTTGCACTGTCTCCTCTGCTGTAAAAAAAAAAAAAAATGGATGAGTTGAGGTTGCTTACTCTTTTGCAAATTTCAGTTGCAAAAAAAAGCTTGACTCGGGATGGATTAATATTTTTCACGAGGATCAACGGCGAAATGAGACCGGGTGACAAGGAAAGAAGATGAACTCTGCCATTTAATTTACACTAAAATGAGATAATGACAGAGGATGAGTCCAGGTGACCTATTTTTTTATCGAGCATCAGGTAAAATGACTGTGACCCAAGGAAGGTGAACATGGCCTCCTCCTCCCCACTCCCTGCCTCCCTCCCCCCATCCCTCCCCCCTCCCTCCCTCCGGCTCTTGAATAGGCTCTTAAGGCACTAGTTGTTTGGCTGATGATGGCGCGAGGCGTGTGATGGGGAGGCAAGTGGCGCCCTTACTCGAGATCACGGCGATTCCTGCGGTTAGTGGTGGTGCAAAGTTTGTTAGGTCATTCCCGGCAGACGAAGGAGTGGGGGGGGAGGGGATAATGGGCTGGAGGTGGAGGGGGCGAGGAGGTGCCTGGTGGTGGTGGTGGTGGTTATGAGGAGGTGATGGTGTTATGGTTTTATGGTTACTCTCCTTAACAAACAGTGAGGGATGACTTTATTATTTCAGTCTCCTGTCTGCCTTTAGTGTATCCCTGACAGGTTAGGGACGGAGGGGGTCAAAGGGTCACGTGGTTGGGGTTAACAAGGGTTTTATCAGGGTCGTGTGGTGATGGTTTTGAAGTAACTCAATTCTGTAGTGAGGTTATGCAGTGAGAGGCGGCTGTTATTTCGACCTTTTCCTCACCCTTGCCCATAGCGCCTTGATCACTATTATGAGCCGATGTGAGGGTCTCGTAGGTAATCTCCTCCTCCTCTTCCTCTTCCTCCTCCTCCTCCTCCTCCTCCTCCTCCTCCTCCTCTTCTTCCGCGAACAGTGAGGACTGGCTTTCATATCTAATCTTTCTGTGCCTTTTGTTGAGCTATCTGTCAAGGCAATTACTTCACCTTGGAACGCTACGATTTCTGATTGCTATTTCATCTTTATTTGTGACAATCTGCAGAAACATTCATCATCCAGTAGTTTTTTTGTTTGCTTCAAGGCTTTATCTCATCGTAATTTCGCTTTTTTTCCAGATTATTTTATTACGTACGGAAATTGTCATAGTTCATTAGGTTCAGTCTGTACATCAGGGCTTTTATCTGATTGGAATTTCACCTTTTTCTACGGAAATTTTCATCCCTCAGTAATTTATGATCAAGAATTTACTGCAGGCTTTACAGCTTCCTCTGTAATCACCGCCAACACTCGCTGCAGACTTCATTTCAACCTTAGCCTCTCGTCGTAAGCGATTTGCAGCAGATATTCAATCCATTCCGGCACCGCTTTGCCAGACGTTTTTAAACCATTCGCTTCCTGAGTTTAGAGGCTCGTGATAGATGGGTTGCGGGGGTGTGCTGAAGTTGTCTTGTTAGGTAAAATGTGTGTTGATGGTAATTGAGGGAGGTGGACAGGGAGGAAAGGATAAGAAATTGAGGAGAGGATGAATAGGAGGTTAATGAAGGGAGAGGAAGCAGGTGGTAGAAAATAAATAGAGGTTGCCATGTTAAGTAAAAGATGTGTTGATGGTAGAGGAAGAAGATGGACAGGAAGGAGGGGATAGGAGATTGAGGAGAGAATGAGTTGAAAAAGGAGGATAGTGAAATTGAGGAGAGGATGAATAGGAGGTTAATGAAGGGAGAGGAAGCAGGTAGGAGAAAGTAAAGAAGTTGTCTTGTTAGCTAAAGGATGTGTTGATGGTAGAGGAAGAAGATGGACAGGAAGGAGGAGATAAGATATTGAGGAGAGAATGATTTGAAAAAGGAGGATAGTGAAATTGAGGAGAGGATGAATAGGAGGTTAATGAAGGGACAGGAAGCAGGTAGGAGAAAATAAAGAAAAAGTCTTGTTAGCTAAAGGATGTGTTGATGGTAGAGGAACAAGATGGACAGGAAGGAGGGGATAAGAGATTAAGGAGAACATGAGTTGAAAAAGGTGGATATTGAAGGGAAATGAAACGGGCAGGAAAAAATGAAGAGAAGTGCCAATTGAAACATATCTTTGACTTCACTGACTGTGGATTCACTGTTAAGTATAGAATATTATTGTTTTAACCTTCTCTGCAGCCTCAGTTACATGAATGAACGAAGGAAACCCCAAACAGAGCTTCTTCAGTAGGCGTTGAATTCCTCGGACGCATATTTTGGTCGGTACATTCAGACGCTTCCCCCTCTCATATCAGCTTTTTCCAGAGGCCGAAAAATAAATAAATCACGTTCTAATGACTTGTTTTGTATGCTCACGGCACAAAAGAATGATGGAACTACCAGATGGGTCATAAAACTACCTTTACAAATGCCCTAAACTCGTAGGAAATCCTTGTCAATTAAGTGCACTATCCGAAATGTTTAAGGTCATATAACTACCTCTGCAAATACCATAAACCCCTACGAAATCCTTGTCAATTAAGTGCACTATCCGAAATGTTTAAGGTCATATAACTACCTCTGCAAATGCTCTACCCTCCTACGAAAGTCTTGTCAAATATGCGCACTGTGGCCCCGAAATGCTTAAAAATATGTCCCTTAGTCTTGGGTTCAAAAGGACACGTACAGAAATAGAAGTAAAGGTAGTTAGGAGTGGCACCAGCAGTAACAAGAGACATCAGAGGAGGATTTGTCTCGCTTCCTCCGCCTTGTTATAGTCACCCTGCCTGACGTCTTGACAGGGTCCATTTTATCATAAATACAAAGTTCTCTTTTCTTTATATGTCTGTCTGTCTGTCTTTGGGGGAAGTGTCGTTGCGGCTGGTTTGGGGTGATTGTAAGTGTGTTAGTGTGTTTTATTCTTTCCTTTAATTATGTGTTCTGGTTAATATATTGTTTATCTATATCTGTCTATATCTATCTATGTGTTTATCTATCTTTCTCACAATTGGTTATGCAACTTTATTGTTGTTCTTTATGGTGAGTCAATAGCGGATGGTAATATTTTAAAAAGTTTTACGCTCGTCGTTTTCAGTTTCTTTTTCTTATTCTTTTACTCAGTAACTTTCCGGATCGTCTTTTTTTTTTATTGCCAGACAGAGCATATTAGACTTTTCTTACGAGGGACAAAAACACTAATTTCTACCATTTTATTTTTGGATTTCATTCTGTTACACCAATATACCTAGATTTTACATTTATTTTATTTTGTCTGGATTGGCTATAATCTATTTTGAAAAGTACGACGAGTAACACCTCTCCTTGTATTCTTAGAACGAGATTTATTAGTGTTTAGTTTTGCTCTTGGTAACAAAGGGGATGAAAAATGTGTGTGTATGTGTTAGAGAGAGAGATTTGTTACCTGTTTATTATATCATGAAGTGGGAAGGAGAAGGTGGTGATGGTAGTGGTGGTGATGATGGTGGTGATGGTAGTGGCGGTGATGATGGTGGTGATGATGGTGGTGATGATGGTGGTGATGGTAGTGGCGGTGATGATGGTGGTGATGGTAGTGGTGGTGATGATGGTGGTGATGATGGTGGTGATGGTAGTGGTGGTGATGATGGTGGTGATGATGGTTTTTTTTTTTTTTTTTTTACATTGCAGCCTGATGGTGCCGGTGATGGTCTTCCAGGTGGATCCTGATGGTCGCCAGCCGTTCTGGCGCAGGCGGTGTTGATAGTGGCGCCATTGTGCGTTCTGGCGCAGGCGAGTGTTTATAGGTGCGCCATCTTTGCATTGGCTCATGGCTCTCCCAGAGCTCATCTTTGATCCTAGAATCTAGAAATCTAGAGTCCGGGTTGATAGGTGGTCTTCTGGACAGCATGTGGTGATGGTAGTGGTGGTGGTGATGATGATGGTGATGGTAGTGGTGGTGATGATGGTGGTGATGGTAGTGGTGGTGATGATGATGGTGATGGTCAAGGTGGTGATGATGGTGGTGATGGTAGTGGTGGTGATGATGGTGGTGATGGTAGTGGCGGTGATGATGATGGTGATGGTAGTGGTGGTGATGATGGTGGTGATGGTAGTGGTGGTGATGATGGTGGTGATGGTGTTGTTGGTGATGTTGTTGGTGTTGGTGGTGGTGGTGTTGATGTTGGTGGTGGTTGTGGTGGTGATGATGGTGGTGATGGTTGTGGTGGTGATGATGGTGGTGATGGTAGTGGTGGTGATGATGATGGTGATGGTAGTGGTGGTGATGATGGTGGTGATGGTAGTGGTGGTGATGATGATGGTGATGGTAGTGGTGGTAATGGTGGTGGTGGTGGTGGTGGTGGTGATGATGGTGGTGATGGTGGTGGTGGTGATAATGGTGGTGGTGGTGGTGGTTGTGGTGATGATGGTGGTGATGGTGGTGGTGGTGATAGTGGTGGTGGTGGTGGCGGTGATGATGATGGTGATGGTGGTGGCGGTGATGATGGTGGTGATGGTGGTGGTGGTGATGATGGTGGTGATGGTGGTGGCGGTGATGGTGGTTACGGTGGTTGCGGTGATGATGATGGTGTTGGTGGTGGTGTTGATGGTGGTGTTGGTGGTGGTGGTGATGTTGGTGGTGATGGTGGTGGTGGTGATGAAGGTGGTGATGGTGGTGGTGGTGATGGTGGTGGTGGTGTTGATGGTGGTGATGGTGGTGATGGTGGTGGCGGTGGTGGTGATGATTATGGTGATGGTGGTGGTGGTTGTGGTGATGACTGTGGTGGTATTGGTGATGGTGTTGTTGGTGGTGATGGTGGTGGTGGTGGTGGTGATGATTATGGTGATGGTGGTGATGATGGTGGTGATGATGGTGGTGATGATGGTGGTGATGGTATTGGTGATGATGGTGGTGATGGTAGTGGTGGTGATGATGGTGGTGATGGTAGTGGTGGTGATGGTGGTGATGGTGATGATGGTGATGGGTGTGGTGATGATGGTGATGGGTGTGGTGATGGTGGTGATGGTAGTGGTGGTGATGATGGTGGTGATGATGGTGGTGATGGTAGTGGCGGTGATGATGATGGTGATGGTAGTGGTGGTGATGATGGTGGTGATGATGATGGTGCTGGTAGTGGTGGTGATGATGGTGGTGATGGTATTGGTGATGATGGTGGTGATGGTAGTGGTGGTGATGATGGTGGTGATGATGGTGGTGATGGTAGTGGCGGTGATGATGATGGTGATGGTAGTGGTGGTGATGATGGTGGTGATGGTATTGGTGGTGATGGTGGTGGTGATGGTGGATGTGATGACGTGGGTGCATGTTGGTAGTGGAAACTCTTTATACACATTCAAGAAAAAACATCGCTGATTAAATTTACCGCGGCTCACCTTCATAATCTTGCAAGGATGTTACGGTTTGTTTGTCTTTGCGTGGTGACAAGGACGAACAGGTGGTGGTGGTGGAGGGTGGTGGTGGCGGAGGGTGATGGTGGTGGTGGAGGTGGTGGTGGGTGATAGTGGTGATGGTGGTGGTGATAATGCTCGCACTCCCATCCTTGCACACCTCCTTACTGAATGTTTTGTATTTTCTTTAATTTCTAAGTGTGACAACCAGGTACAGGTGTGGTTTAGGAGGAGGAGGAGGAGGAGGAGGATAGAAGGGGAAGAGAAAGAAAGTAAAAAGATGGAGGAACGCAACGTCGAATAGAGAGAGAAAGAGAAAGAGAGGATAAATTTGGAGGAGGAGGATAGAAGGGGAAGAGAAAGAAAGTAAAAAGAGGGAGAAATGCAGCTTCGAATAGAGAAAGGAAGAGAAAAAGAGGACAAAATTGGCCTAGAAGCAGGAAAAGGAGGAGGGGATGAAAGAAGGGAAAGACAGAAGATTATAACGTCGAATAAAGAGAGAAAGAAAAGGGAGGACAAATATGGCCTAGAAGCAGGAAGAGGAGGAGGGAAGGAAAAATGCGGAAGAAAATAGGAAGACAGAAGATTACAACGTCGAATAAAGAGAGGAAGAAAAGAGAGGACAAATATGGCCTAGAAGCAGGAAGAGGAGGAGGGAAGGAAAAATGCGGAAGAAAATAGGAAGACAGAAGATTACAACGTCGAATAAAGAGAGGAAGAAAAGAGAGGACAAATATGGCCTAGAAGCAAGAAGAGGAGGAAGGGAAGAAAAAGGTGGAAGGAAGTAGGAAGATAGAATTACAACGTCGAATAGAGAAAGGGAGAAAAAGAGAGAAAACGCGTGGCTTAGAAATAGGAGGAGAAGGGGAGGAGAAGAAGAGAGAAAGGGAGGAGAACAAGAAGAGGGAAGAATAAGAGAACGAGGAGGAAAAGGAAGATGGAGATAAAGAGAGAACATGGCAAAAGAGGAGAATCATTTTACCTTTTTCCTCTCTCAATCTCTTCTTTCATCTTCTCCCTTTTCCGATGCTAAATCCTCACGTTCTTCCACCTCTTTTAACTCACCATCGCTCCTCCTACTCCTCTTCCTCCTCCTCTTGCTCCTCCTTTTCTACCTGACGCGGCGGATCAAACGAGAAGTCTTACCTGGCGAGTCGTGAAGGAAATGCAGCTCACGCCTCACCTGGACTTGGCCGGAGGTGTGATCGTGGCTGTGAACTGATAAACAAGCTTGGCAGTCTCGTGTGTGTGTGTGCGTGTGTGTGTGTGTGTGTGTGTGTGTGTGTGTAGTAGCGATAATGCACTGTTGTTTTCGTTATTAGGGTTTTGTTAATGTTTAAAAGCATGTTGTTGTGCTCCAAAGTCGTCGCGCTACACAGAGAGTAGACAGGTAACCCAATTAATTAGGAGAGTACGTAACCTCGCTTCACCTTCATTATAGCGAGAGTTTCACTTTAAAGGGACTGCACGCGCTCGCATTACCTCTATACTACCATCATCATCAGTAATAGTTGTAGTAGTAGTAGTAGTGGTAGTAGTAGTAGTAGTAGTAGTAGTAGTGGTAGTAGTAGTAGTAGTAGTATCTCCGTCAGGCTCAGAATCAACCTCCCAATCGTCTAATTACAGAAGCTAAAAGTGAAAGTAATGAATCAACGTGAACACCTGTGATATAAGTCTGTTTATTACCTGTTGTGCACCTGTCTTTGTTGTTGTTTTTGTTGTGGCCGAACTGGTAGCGTACTGGGCTCACATTCACCGCGTGATGGACGACGCGGGTTCGAATCCCCACGCTACCACTCGGATTTTTCAGTCACCGCCGAGTGGCGTAAAACTACCCACATGCTGTCCTGAAGACCACCCATCAACCCGGACTCTAGAGGAAGCCGTCCAAGCGAATCAAGAACGAGTTCCGGGGGGCAGCATGAGCCAATGCAAGATGGCGCCACTATAAACACTCGCCTGCGCCAGAACGGGCTGGGCCGACCATCAGGCCCCACCTGGAAGAAGCCTTGGGCCGACCATCAGGCCCCACCAGGAAGATGCCTACCGGCGCAACAGGCAACGACGTAAAAAATAAAAAAATAAAAAAATAAAAACTGATACTGGCTTTGGAAAGGGAGATGGAAAGAGAGAGAGAAAGAAACAGAGAAACAAATGTACAAATATTCTAACAAAGAAACAAAAAAATAAAAAAGAATGAAAGAAATAAAGAAAAAAAAAGTAGAGAGTGAGTTACGGACGGTGTGTCAACTTAAGTACATAAATAAGAAAACAAGAAAAAAAACCGTTGAAAAAGAATGAAAAAAATATCTTACTCTGCACTCAACCTCAAACTGAAGAAGAAAAGTAAACAATCAGAGCGTAATGACACTCCTGATTCTGCTTTTCGGCTATTTCTATCTGCTTAATTATGTTTACCTGCTCTAATTACATCCCCCGGTGTTGACCTATTGATCGGGGCGGCGCTAAACTTCTTCAATTAATGCTGGACGACTTACGTAATTAGTCTCTTTTAATTGTTCCCATTCATTCGTTCATTCATTCCTTCATTCATTTAGTCAGTCAGTCCGTCAGGCGTTGGTTGGTAAGTGTGGCATGAACTATTTTTGTTATTGTTGTTATTGTTATTTTTGTTACTAGTATGAGTGGTAGTAATGTTGTTGTTGTTGTTCTATATCATATGCTACCTTCCTCTCTTTCTTCCTTTCCTTCTCCTCCTCCTCTTCATTTTTATCCTTTCCTCCTCCTTATTCTCTTTAATCATATTCTATTTTTCCTCTTCCTCCTTCTCCTCTTCTTCTTTCTTATCCTTTCCTCATCCTCCTTTTCATTCATATCCTTGTCTCTTCTTCCTCTTCCTCATTTTTATTCTTTCCTCCTCCTCCTCCTCCTCCTCCTCCTCCTCCTCCTCCTCCTCCTCCTCCTCCTCTTCCATGTTCTTCTTATTGGACAAAGGAATTAACTCCACAACTCCTTTCAATGCCTCCCTTCATGTGAACGCTCCAGGCACACACACACCCGAACACACACACACACACACACACACACACACACACACACACACACACACACACACACACACACACACACACACACACACACACACACACACACACAATTACTTGACCCTAAATTCATTCACATACATAAACGACACGCCAGAGAGAGAGAGAGAGAGAGAGGAATCCTACAAGTTTTCCCCCTCAACTAGCTACCTTTAAGACTCTCTCCCTTTTTCCTTTTTTTTTTAGGATTCAGGACACACTCGTAGAATTTAACCCCACCCCCCTTTTTTTTTTACCCCGGGGCTTCAAGTGAGAGCGAGATACCTGCGCGTGATTAAGGGAACCCACCTGAGCGTGACTTGGGTCCTTGTGAGCGATCCTTACGCAACCCCCTCTAATTGCATAACTCTCTCTCTCTCTCTCTCTCTCTCTCTCTCTCTCTCTCTCTCTCTCTCTCTCTCTCTCTCTCTCTCTCTCTCTCTCTCTCTCTCTCTCTCTCGTTCTCGTTCATCTTTATCTCTCTCACACACATTCTGCATTGCTATCTTAAAACAGAGGAAAACCACACTCAATTTTAGTTCATACAATTATCTTCGTTAACTTATATAAACAAGCAACTTCCCTTATATATACACAAACTAGTCCCATATATCTCTCTCCTTCTCTATCCCTTTCTTCCTCCCGCAGTCTCTATATTGCCATCACAACCAAAGACACCACATATAATCCACACAATCCTCTTCCTCTTCTTATACAAACAATCCACGTCTCTTAAAAATAAACACAAAACCAGTCGCATCCTTGATCTTCCTAATGATGCACACCTTTAACTTGCTGCCTCTCCACCTGTCCCCTAATTGTATTCTCCCCAGACACGTGCGGCAGACAGGTAGAGAGGCCGATAAAACCCTGCATTAGTCGAGATTACAGAGAGAGAGAGAGAGAGAGAGAGAGAGAGAGAGAGAGAGAGAGAGAGAGAGAGAGAGAGAGAGAGAGAGAGAGAGAGAGAGAGAGAGAGAGAGAGAGAGAGAGAGAGAGAGAGAGAGAGAGAGAGAGAGAGAGAGAGAGAGAGAGAGAGAGAGAGAGAGAGAGAGAGAGAGAGAGAGAGAGAGAGAGAGAGAGAATGCAAAAGGATGAAAGGAAACTGCTGAGAAAAAGTGGAGAGAAAGAAAAAAAGTGAGAGTGGTCGAGATGAGACAAAGAGACATGGGAGGAAGAAGGAAGGACGGAAATGACGAAAAGAGGAGGAGGAGGAAGAGGAGGAGGACTTTGTTTGGATGAGGAGAAAAGACAGGCAGAACGAAGGGTCATCTTTGTGTAAGCTCACGTCTCAAACCCATCTGCCTAGTTTGACATGTTTAAAGGAGGAGGAGGATTTACATAGATTTACATAGAAAATCAGACCACACAGACCCCATGGTCCAGACTTGGTGGTCTGTCCTTAAACCTAAGTGATTTTACATTAATCAGAAGACTCCAAAACGTTGCATTTCTACTCTAGTTGATATTAAGTTGAAGGAAGTGACGGTCGAGCTTATTTTTGAAGGAGTCAATCGTGTTACACTGGACCACTGACGGTGGAAGCTTATTCCATTCTCGCACTACAACGTTGGTGAAGAAAAATTTGGTGCAGTCTGAATTTACTTGTCTACATCTGAGTTTTACGCCATTGTTCCTCGTGCGCAAAGTGTCATCGATCATAAACAATGTTGATCTGTCTACATTCGTGAAACCATTAAGTATTTTAAAACATTCGATCAGTTTTCCTCGGAGGCGACGTTTCTCAAGAGAGAACATGTTAAGGGTAGAAAGCCTTTCTTCGTAGGATTTGTTGCGCAAGGAAGGGATCATTTTCGTTGCCCGACGCTGAACACCTTCTAATTTAGCAATATCCTTTGCATGGTGGGAAACCAAAACTGTACCGCATAATCCAAGTGGGGTCTGACTAAACTGTTGTAGAGCGAGTATTACATCTTTATTCTTGAATACAAAGTTTCTTTTAATGAAGCCCAACATTCTGTTCGCTTTATTTGCTGCATCGATGCATTGCTGTGAGAATTTGAGGTTTGACGCGATTTTGACCCCCAAGTCTTTGACGCATTGAACGCTTTTGAGTTTAACGCCGCGCATTTCGTATTCGAACTTCTTATTCCTCGTTCCAACTTGAAGGACCTGGCACTTGTCTACGTTAAAGGGCATCTCCCATCTATCCGACCAAGCTGAAATTTTGTGCAAATCCTCTTGGAGGCTTTGCCTGTCTTCGTCAGTGAGAACCGAGTTGCCAATCTTTGTGTCGTCTGCAAATTTACTAATGCGGTTATTGAGTCCAACATCCACATCGTTGATGTAAATAATGAAGAGCACTGGGCCAAGGACCGAGCCCTGAGGGACGCCACTAGTGACAGGCGCCCACTCTGAGTTAAATCCGTCAATCACTACTCTTTGTTGTCTGTTGCTCAACCAATTCGCGATCCATTGGTTTACTTGACCGTCAATACCTATTTGCTTTAATTTGTAAAGTAATTTATGATGCGGGACTTTATCAAACGCTTTCTGGAAATCAAGATAGACTACGTCCAGTGATTTGGTTACGTCATAAACAGTGAAGAGGTCGTTATAAAAGGTTAATAGGTTTGATAGGCAGGATCTTTTGTTTCGGAAGCCATGTTGTGAGTCCCCAATCAATGAGTGGCTTTCAAGGTAATTCACAATTTTGTCTCTAATTATGCCCTCAAGTAGCTTACCTACAACCGAAGTTAGACTAATGGGCCTGTAATTACCTGGTACTTTTTGTCTCCTTTCTTGAAAATCGGTGTCACGTTAGCCTTTTTCCAATCTGAAGGGACGATGCCTTGTCGCAAGGACATATTGAATACGGTTGTGAGGGAGGAGAGTATTTCGCTCTTTGTTTCTTTCAGCAGAGTTGGATATACTTTGTCAGGTCCAGGACTTTTATTTGTTTTAAGTGAATGGAGAGCTTTAAGGACTTCATCGGTTGTTATTTCAAAATTAGGCAATGCATGCTCAAGATTTACAATAGTACTGGTGTTGGTGGTAGCGAGAGGAAGACTGTTAGTATTAAACACCGAGGAAAAGTAATTGTTTAAGAGGTTTGCAATGTGTTGGCTGTCAGTCACTAGTGCACCGTCGCTGTTTGTTAAAGGTCCAATACCACTTTTGATCGCCTTTCTGTTGTTTATGTAACTGAAGAAAGATTTCGGATTATTTTACAGTTGGCTGCAATATTTTCTTCGTATCTACGCTTTGCCTGACCTACTAGTCTTTTACTCGTCGCCTGGCATCATTATAAAGTCTAATGTTTTCGGGCGTGCTTTGTTCTTTCTTTAACCTGTAAAACAATTTTCTCTCATTGACTGATTGTTTAATTTCGCTATTAAACCACGGTGGGCTTTTACTAGTGTTAATTCGCTTCTCGCACAAGGGGACGAATGTGTTCTGCTGAGTGAGTAAGTGATTTTTAAGGCTTAGCCAGGCTTCCTCTACGTTGCCGTCATCTGATAGTTGTATTTCTGTGAGTTTTTGTCGGATTTCTACGAAGTTAGCTCTTTTGAAATTGGGCACCTTTACTTTATTTTCAGTCACTGATGATTGAGCTTTAATGTCGACGCGCACTAATTTATGAGCGCAAGAACCGAGGTGTTCTCCTACCGTGACACTACTGATTAGGTTATCTTGGGTCGTTATAACAAGGTCGAGTATATTATTTTGTCGAGTTGGCTCAGAAACCATTTGGCTTAGATAATTTTCTTCTAGAAATTAGATCATTCTATGTGACTCGCCTTCTGTACCTGACAGTGTCGCCCAGTCGATATGGGGGAGGTTAAAGTCTCCTAATATCAGTGAGTCGCTGTTATTAAGTGACTGCCTTAAGACGCTGTACATTTCAAGGTCGTCATCGAGTGATTGCCCGGGAGGTCTGTAGGTGACAGATATATTTAAGTTGACTTTTGCAATGTTTACTCGCACGCACAAATGTTCAACGTTACTGTTTCCAGGTGTTTTGTCAGTGGGTTGCAAATAGCTTTTGACATAAAGGGCGACGCCACCGCCTCTACGGTTTACACGATCTTTGTTGAAGAGTCTGTAGCCATCTATGTTGTATTCGGAACTTAAATCAATATTTGTGGTGTCGATAAATGTTTCGGTTATAGCAATTATGTCAAAATTTTCTGTTAAAGCAAGACATCTCAGTTCATCAAATTTGTTTCTTAGGCTACGCGCATTGAAACTAAGGATTTTTAAGTTATCTAGAGGCTTAGTAATAGAGGTGGTGGTACTTGCGGGATCATGGTTACGGGTTTGTTGCGATGCACGGCGTCTATTTACACGGGTGGGGTGGAGGGACGTGGCCGTGACTCGTTTTTTGTTCGGATGACACGCACTGCTTCGTTGAGGAGCCTTCCGAGTCTGGCTGCCCCGATAGGAGAAAGGTGCAATCCGTCCCTGTGAAAGAGCTCATTTTGTCCATAGAAATTGTCCCATGTGTTGAGGAACTCCACGTCAAGCTCCCTGCAATGAGTCTGTAAGCGGTTGTTTAGGCTGAAGGCCTTACTGAAAAAGTCGCTCTCCGCCCAAGTCCGTGGCAGAACTCCTGAAATCAAAATATTAGGGGATTTAGTCTTATACTGCTGGATGAGCCTACGGTACTTCTCCAGGAGTTCCTCAGACCGGGTCGTGGTGATGTCGTTCGTACCTGTGTGAATAACAAACAGTGAATCATTAGTAGCCTGGGGGGAGATCTCCTCAAGAGCAGCAGTTATGTCGTCGATCCCAGCACCAGGATAGCAATAGTTCCGTCTTCGACGAGGAACTCTGCCGCAGAACTCAACGACCTGCTGGCGAATCATGGAGTCACCCACCAGGAAGGTGCTCTCCTGCTCGTCCTCCTCCTCCAGAATGGCAAACCTGTTGAAGCAATGAACAGGATAAATCGCTTGTCTGGCTGGTTTGGCTCCTCCATTCACGACGGTGAAGCCATCATGGGCGGTGCCACTAGCATCCTCCCGTTGCGTGGTGTTGTCCGCTGGTGTCGACGGTACCGCTGGGGGCAAGGGGGTGGTTGGAGAAGGGTTTGGCACCACAGCATCGTTAGCCTGGATGAATTCCTGCAAGGAGGCAACAGTGTGAGAAAGCTCTATTATTTTATTCAGACCTGCTTCCATCTTCTCTTCTTGCACCTGCAGTCTTGTCTCGAGATGCTGCCTGGTGAGAGAAAGCTCTATTATTTTATTCTGGCCTTCTTCCATCTTCTCTTCCTGCTCCTGCAGTCTTGTCTCGAGATGCTGCCTGGACAGACACAGTCGACAGACAGCAGAACGCCCTGTAAAAAAGTGAGCTGAGAAGCTACCGTTACAAGTAATGCACTTCTTAGGCGCCATCTTAGCTGAAATGAAAGAGATAAAAACACAGAGTGAAGGGGATTAGGAAAAGGGGTGAGGTGTGTGAGAGGTAGTTTAGTAATGGAGGAAAAGTGAGAGAGAGGAGGAGTAGTAAGGGATGTGAGGTGAGTAAAGAGGGGAAGAGAGGTGTGTGAGAGCAAGGAGGGTTATTAAATAGGTGAGGTGGGAGAGGAGGAGTAGGAAGGGTTGTGAGGTGAGTAAAGAGGGGAAAGGGAGGCGGTGAGTGAGGTGTGTGAGATCAAGGAGGGTTAGGAAATAGGTGAGGTGGGAGAGGAGGAGGAGTAGGAAGAGATGTGAGGTGAGTAAAGAGGGGAAGAGAGGCGGTGAGTGAGGTGTGTGAGATCAAGGAGGGTTAGGAAATAGGTGAGGTGGGAGAGAGGAGGGTAGGAAGGGATGTGAGGTGAGTAAAGAGGGGGAAAGGGAGGCGGTGAGTGAGGTGTGTGAGATCAAGGAGGGTTAGGAAATAGGTGAGATGAGTGAGAGGGAGTTTGGGAAAGGAGGTAAGTGGGAGAGAGGAGGAGTAGGAAGGGATGTGAGGTGAGTGAGGTGTGTGAGAACAAGAAAGGTTAAGAAAGAGGCGAGGTAAGGTGGGTGAAGGGATGGGTAAATAGGATGTGAGGTAAGGTGAGTGAGGGGGGGAGGGCTTAGAAATATGTGGAGGTGAGGGAGGAGTAGGAAGGGCTAATCCTCTAGGGGATGAGGAGGAGCAAAAGGGATGTGAGGTGAGCGAGGGTGGGGGGGGGGCTTAGGTGAGGTGAGGGAAAGGGGTGTAGGAAGTGTTAATCCTCTAGGGGATTTAAAGAGGGTGTAATGAGGAGGAGCAGATTGAATCCTCAGGGAATTCAAAGGGTGGGTTGTCGACACACCCAAATCACGCGTGAGACACTCGGGAACACAAAGTCACACTCGGGACACACGAAACACTCAGAAACCCAAGCACAAGCACGACTAAACACCCTCAAGTCACTCGCAAAAACACCGGAAGTACAACAGCACACTCAAAACACTCTGAAACCCACGCAGAGCACTATAAACATCCAAATCACACGTAAAAGCACTGGAAACACAACACACTCGAAACGCAGAACACTCGAAAACAGCCAAATCACACGCAGAAACACCGGAAACAAAACAGCACACTCAAAACGCTCTGAAACCCACGCAGTACACTTAGAAGCAGCCAAATCACACGCAAAAACACCGGAAACACAACACACTTGAATCACTCTGAAACCCACGCAGAACACCCGGAAACAGCCAGATCACACGCATAAACACCGGAAACACAACACACTTGAATCACTCTGAAACCCACGCAGAACACACTGAAACAGCCAAATCACACGCAAAAACACCGGAAACACAACACACTTGAATCACTCTGAAACCCACGCAGAACACCCGGAAACAGCCAGATCACACGCAAAAACACCGGAAACACAACACACTTGAATCACTCTGAAACCCACGCAGAACACCCGGAAACAGCCAGATCACACGCAAAAACACCGGAAACACAACGCACTTGAATCACTCTGAAACCCACGCAGAACACCCGGAAACAGCCAGATCACACGCAAAAACACCGGAAACACAACACACTTGAATCACTCTGAAACCCACGCAGAACACCCGGAAACAGCCAGATCACACGCAAAAACACCGGAAACACAACACACTTGAATCACTCTGAAACCCACGCAGAACACCCGGAGACAGCCAGATCACACGCAAAAACACCGGAAACACAAATCACAGAGGCAACCACAGGCAGAAACCACAAGCTAGCACACACCAAACACGTGTCGGGAAATCACAGGCAACACACAAGGTCCACAAGCGAGAACACACAAACGCCCAAGAGCACGACGAAAACACAGGGCAAGCGATGTTGTGGGGCGCAGCGGGGTGAGGTCACGACCTTCTCTCAGCAGAGGTCGGGTGTGAATGAGGAGGAGAAGGAAGAGGAAAAGGAAGAAGAAAAAGAAGAAGAAGAAGAGAAGGAAGAGGAAGTGTAGAAGCGATGTAGGAGGAGGGAAAGGAGAAGAGGAATAGCTGCTTAACAGGGAACACAGCACAAGGATAAAGAAGAAGTATGGAGGTCAATTTAAGGGATGACGATGATAACCTAGAAGGAGGATGCAAAGGAGAGACTCAACCCACCAAACACAGTGGCTGGGTATGAAGTGGAGAATGGAGTGGAGGAAACACCAAAGAATGAGTATGGAGTGAGGGAGATAAGGGTTGACGAGATACAGAGATGCTGGGAAGATGCTAAACACTTGGAGGTTGACAGACAGATGGCAAAGAAAATGAAAATAGTTGTAGTAGTAGTAGTAGTAGTAGTAGTAGTAGTTAGAGGTGCACAGGATGACGACAGATGACAAATAATATAATAGTTACATAGTTATAGTAGCAGATAGTTAGGTAGAGAAGATGGTAGTGATATTTTTAGTCATGTTAGTGTTAGTAAAGACGTGGATGAAACTAGACGCGAATGGGTTGTTTCTTTTAATCAATGCGGTAGTGATGGAGGTGATTCGGGATTGTGAGGAAGAATGTGAGGAAGATGGGAGATAGTGAAGTGTTTTGATGGTGATGACAGATAGTGAGAGAGAACATGAGAAAGATAATGACGAAAAGTTTGGGTTATGATAGAGTAGTGACAAACAGACAAACATATATGCAGACAGACAGAAAGGCAAACAGACAGACAGACAGACGCAGAAGGAGGCGGAGAAGATGCTTGGTCGAGATGCTGAAACGCAAATTCAGTGTGTGAGCGTGACTGGGATGCTGGAGGAAGAGGAGGAGGAAGAAGAGGTGGAGGAAGAAGAGGAGGAGGGAGTCAGTCTGAAGAGGAGGAAGTGAGGGCAAGGAGTAGAGTATCAGTCTGAAGATGAGGAAGAGGAGTAGAGGAGAAGGGATCCAATTCTAAGAGGAAGAGGAAGAAGTAAGTTTGAAGAAGAGGAAGAAGGGGAAAAAAAGAGGGATTATGTTTGTTGGGAAAGGACAAGGACAGTTTGAACAGGAAAAAAATATAAGAGGGAGAGGAAAGAGAGATTTTAAGGAGGAACAGAAGAGCAGTAGTTTGAAGAGGAAGAACAAGAGGAGGAGGAGGAGGAAAAGAAGGGGAAGTGAGGAGGAGGAAAAGAAGGGGAAGTGAGGAGGCGGTCAGTCGGGAGAGAGAGAGAGAGAGAGAGAGAGAGAGAGAGAGAGAGAGAGAGAGAGAGAGAGAGAGAGAGAGAGAGAGAGAGAGAGAGAGAGAGAGAGAGAGAGAGAGAGAGAGAGAGAGAGAGAGAGAGAGAGAGAGAGAGAGAAAAAAAACCCACCTTCCCAACACATCTATTTCTGTCTCTTTCATTCTTCACCCACAAGACGAAGAAAAAACGAAGACCAGCAACAAAACTTTCACTAATCATTCCCTTTAAAACAAGCAATCAAACGCACAGGTAGAATGTTGTCACCTTACTCCTTCTTTCTCTCCTCCTTCTTCTCCTCCTCCTTGTTTTAATTTTCCTACTCCTTTTCTTGGTTCCTTTTCCTCCTCCTACTTCTCCTTTTCCTCCTCTTCATTCTCTTCCTCCATGTTTCTCCCTTCTTCCCTCCTTCGTTCCTCCCTTATTCTTGTCTTACTTTCTACTCTCGTTTCCCTCTACACTTTCTTCTTTCCTCTTTGCTTTTATCTCCTCGTAAACAGGTAACAGAGGACGGTACCGGAGCCTCCTTGCCATGTTTCTTCCTCCTCCTCCTCCTCTTCTTCCTCCTTCTCCAATACTATTAACACCTGGCGAAATGACCCTCTTAAAACACCTGTCCTAAATTGCACTCGTACCTATTTACATCCCGGGACAGACAGGGACACCGACGGAAGGTAGGAAAGACACAATCACCGTCACGTTGTCGAGATTTCGTCTGCTAAGGAAGGAGATGCTGGCGCGTGTGTTCACCGTTTTCTTTCTCTGTCCTTCGTTTTCTCACCCCCTCTCCCGTCCCTCGTCCATCAGATGATAAGCAAAGTAATGTATTTCCTTGTCCTTCGCCTCGGTGGTATTCTTCTCTTTTTTTCTTCTTCGCCTTGCCTCTGTGCGTGTGTGTGTGTGTAGAGAGAGGTAGGTAGGTGTGTAGGTAGAGAGGTAGATAGATAGACAGCAAAGAAAGGAAAGGAAACTAAAAGAAGGGATGAGAGAAATGATGGAAGGAAGAAAGGAAAGGAAAGGAGAGAAAGGAAGAAGAGAAACAAATGGAAGAAAGAAAGAGTAAAGAAAGGAAGAGAAAGGAATGAAAGAATGGAAATGAAAGGAAACTAGGTAAGAGATATGCAGTTAGACAGGTATTTAGGTTCGTAAGTGAAACATATAAAGGTAGTCAAGATAGGAAGAAAGGGATGTCCGTGTGTGTGTGTGTGTGTGTGCGTGTGTGTGTGTGTGTGTGTGCGTGTGTGTTAAATCTTTTTGCATCGCTAAAAATAGCTCCAAAAGGCACCTTAAGCCTCCCGGTTTTCGGCTTGACGAGGCAGGTGATGGTTTGGCGGGCAGGGAGGAAACAAGGAAGGAAGGGAGGGAGGAAAAAAAAGGAAGGAAGGAAAGAGATGGAAAAAAGGAATC